>NC_136264.1:163131084-163211084 GCF_964187855.1 Myxine glutinosa
AGAAAGGACAAGTCCAGGGATATCCTTTCTGAGGGCGATTAAGAGGGGCTCCAAGGCGAGGGCAAATAATAGACCTGAAAGTGGACAACCTTGCCTTACCCCTCTCTGAACCTTTATGGGTGGGCAAAATTCGTTGTTAACTTTGATCAAGCTGGAGATGTTTGCATATAACAAAGCTATGTAGGCTCTAAAATTAGTGCCAAGCCCGCAAGCTTGTAACACATGACACAAAAACTCATGATCAATGCTATCAAAGGCCTTTGCAAGGTCAAGAAACACCAATCCAAAATCCTCTTTGACACATTTACCAGTTAACAAATCTCTGACTAGGAATATGTTGTCATAGATGGATCTGCCAGGGATGCCACAACTTTGATCAGGTGACACCAGGTCCCCAATAACTGTCTTCAACCGGTTCGCAAGGACCTTGGAAAACAGTTTGTAATCCATGCACAACAAAGAGATCGGACGCCAGTTTGACAGGTGTCGGAGATCGCCAGTCTTGGGTAGCAGGCAGAGTACTGCTCTTCTAAAACTGAGCGGTAATTCTCTGGATAAAAGAGATGCATCCAGAACATTGAGCAGCTCTGGGCCCAAAATGTCCCAGAATGCCGAAAGAAATTCGGCCGGTAGGCCATCGATGCCAGGGGCTTTTCCCGACTCCATCTCAGCGAGTGCACCGGTTAGCTCTGGAAGGGTAATTGGAGCATCCAGTTCCAGACGTTGGGCCTCAGCCACAGAAGGAAGATGAGAGGTCAAAACATTCATCATTTCGTGAGAAACTGTTTTGGCCTTGAAAAGTTCAGAAAAGAAATCGATTACATTTAATCTTATATCACTCGGATTTGTTAGGATGTTCCCCCCTGAGTCCAAAACCGAAGATATAAGTCGTGCTGGTTTCTCTACAGTTTCTAGGTGAAAGAAAGCCTTAGTTGGGGTATCTGAAACCTTTATATTTTGTATTCTTAGCCGAACTAGTGTGCCCGCTGCTTTTTCATGGATCAAATCCCTTAATTGGGCCTTCTTCTCGAGTAGCAACCGATAGTTCACTGGGTTGCTCTCATTGGCCAACTTGCTCTCTAACCTTAAGATGTCTGCTTCCAAGCAAGCCATCGTGATATGTTTTACATTGGTACAGTGCGAATTAAATTGTTGACAAAATACTCGAATTTGGGCCTTTAGGTTATCCCACCAGAGACTAATTGAGGAGAAAGAAGATTTTTTAGTACTCATTTCAGCCCAGAAATCACGAAAGGAGTCTGTAAATAAACTATCTTCTAAAAGTTTAACGTTAAACTTCCAGTAACTATTTCTGCATGTGGGTCGAGGAAAAGAAAGATCTAAGGTTACCATATGGTGGTCTGAAAACAATGACGGAAAACAACCTGAAGAGGCCGCGACGTTCCTAAAGGGTACATTAATGTACCAGCGGTCGAATCTTGCCGAAGACACCCGGCCATTGGCACATCGACACCAGGTAAACTGGACTATGTTGGGGTGATGCAATCGCCAAACATCCAGTAGACCGGCCGTCTTAAAGAAACGGGATAGGTCCGCATGGGACTCGGGGTGGGGTTCTGCAGAGTTTCTATCCTTCGAAGGGTCAAAGGTGCAATTAAAGTCACCACCAATGCACACACATTGGTCGAGATCAACTGATTTCAGGTGGTTTACCATGGAGGTGAAGAAGGCCTTTCGGTCCCTGCTCTCACTAGGTGCGTACACATTGAAAATGGTACAGCGGAAGTTTTGATGTGCAAGCTGAAGGGAAATAAGCCGGTATTTTATGACTTCCTGAAAATGACAAGACTCAAAAGCTAGACCTGGCTTTAGAAAAAACCCAACCCCAACAGATGAGGCTGACAGATTGCTAAAATAGTGTTACGGACACGCGGATTAAGATGTTATGATGGGCCGAGCGGAATGGCCGCCGTGTTCGCACAGTTTACCCGATTCCACCCGACGTTGACCAAATCGCACTATGCTAAATCAATGAAGGAAAGGACACAACGGCTGGGATAAATGAAACGACACAAGGGGTACAGTTCTCAAGACCTCCGGAGGAGGATATAATTGGTGGTGCAGAAAAGAGGTAGATTACAAGGTAAGATGTAAAGCACAGAAGAGATAGGCACTTAGACACAATCTTATCTATCCCAGACAGACCACAGACAAACGGAACAAGACTGACTTACACAGGGATTGATGGCAGGGAAGGACAGGCAGTCGATAGCACAAGGTGCACCTTGGCTCAGGGGCAGAATCAAACACGGTCCAGTCCAGAGATGCGGGGAGGTATTGCAGCGCTCGGAGGTGGCGTCTCTCTTCCTTCAAGTCCAGCGCGCATCTGACGTCACCTCCCTCTTCCTGCGCATGCTCAGCGGGGAGTGACACGCCCTCGGCTCGTTAGCTCCGCCCCAGATGGGATCGGTCCGCCGCTTCTATTGGGTGCGGGGGGTTACCGGGCTCGGCCCTTGACGAGGAGCTGACAGCGAGCCCCTACGTGGTAACCCCGTCGAGCACATGTTCAATGGCGGCTCACCAAGCCGGAGTGAGGACGCGCACTCCCCGCGCCGCCGCCGTTGTTGTTGCTGTTGTTGTTGTTGTTGCTGAACCGTGAGGAAGAGCTGCGGGGAGGTATTGGGAGGTCCTAAACTTCCTAACGGTGCCATACAATCACATTCTGGTGCAACGAAGAGTCAGAATTAATGGAAACGAGTCCTTAACTGACATAGACTAAGAATAACTAGCAAGATGTCCTATAGTTGTCTACGTGAGATGCGGTGGACCTGGATGCGACATTTAATGGGGGAAATAGGGGAAGGTCGGGTCTACAGAGTGTTGTTTACAGAAAATGGGACTAGGGAATGGGGGATTGGGGATAGTTGGGAAGTATTGGGGAAATAGGGGAATATTTACAAGCGGATATGGATGGAGGCCAATCTCATATCCGCAACAATAGCATTGCCCTTTGAAAGTTTGGCACCAGTCATGTTCCACATTAGGTGTGATGTGGGTCTCTTGTAGTAAAAGAACATTTGCCTTTTTACGGTCAAACAAGTTTTTGACTTGGGCCTGACGGAGGTGACTTGCACCCCCACCATTCATGTTTAAGGTCGCAAAGGAAATGTTTTTCATTCCGTGGTAATGAAATCGCCCTGTGCTTGGGAACACTCCGTACCTGCTCGGGTAACAAACTTTCTTAACCTGTGGAATTGAGATTTCGTCAGGTCAAAATCCTCACGCGCTTTGATTATTGACTTTGCGGTGCACATGAATGCAGCCAAGTCAGGGAAATAGTCTTTAATGACAATGTTGCGGTGACGATACGTTTCGTTAAGGAAGGTAAGAATGAGTTGAGGGGATACCTGCGAGTGACCTGTCATCGCTTGTGACAGCGCGGTTGCCTCAATGTCATCTTCGGACTCAGACACGTCAGATAACATGTCGTCAGGATCTGGGGTATTACCCGCTGCCCCCGTGGTCTTGTCTGGAGGCACCTTCACAAGTTTCCCAAGGTGTTCCCGAGAGCACTCGTTAACACTTTGGTGGATATTTGTATCTGGGGTCGGAGCTTGGGTTTGAGATCCCAGCAAACTCAGATTTACCGGCCCCGTTTGTACAGTGGGAATGTTTATTGAATCCTTAGTCTGCTCGGTATTTAAAGGGGGGACAAGCGGAAAAACATTTCCCAGCTCGGAAATGGCAATACTTTCACTGGAGGTTTCGCACTCGGAAACTTCCAGGTGAGAGGTACAAATTTTATTTTTCGGCTCATTTACATAATGAGACTCACTGGTGTCATTGACAACGGTATTCATGTACTCAGTTAGTGAGGGAATGTCAGAGGGACACTCGGACACATGTGCACCGGAAATGGTGCCGCCCATGACCGCCTTCTTTGCAGCACCAGCGAAACTGCTTGGCGCTGGTGCTCTTCGCTTTTTAGCATACACTATGGATTCTTTGTTCATGGGTTCGGGAAAGGGGGCAATGCTAGTTGTGTCAGTCACATTGGAATCGAAAAGCACCGGTGTGACAGACGACTCAGTCGGGGTGTCAGAAGGTACGGTCGGGGTGTCAGAAGGTACGGTCGGGGTGTCAGAAGGTACGGTCGGGGTGTCAGAAGGTACGGTCGGGGTGTCAGAAGGTACGGTCGGGGTGTCAGAGGGTACGGTCGGGGGGTCAAAGGGTACGGTCGGGGTGTCAGAAAGTACGGTCGGGGTGTCAGAAGGTACGGTCGGGGTGTCAGAAGGTACGGTCGGGGTGTCAGAAGGTACGATCGGGGTGTCCGAAGGTGCGGTCGGGGTGTCAGAGGGTACGGTCCGGGTGACGGAAGGTACGGTAGGGGTGACAGGAGATACGGTCCGGGTGACGGAAGGTACGGTAGGGGTAACAGGAGATACGGTCCGGGTGTCAGCGAGCATGGTCGGGGTGTCAGAAGGCGCGGTGGAGGGATTGGCCTTTTTACAAACCCTTTCGTTATGTCCCGGTTCACCACACTTCGGACAAGAGGCCCTAGGACAGAATCTTTTAACGTGTCCGAATTCTCCACAATTAAAGCAAGTTAAGGAGGCTGAGGAAGCATACATGTGGTATTCCCGATCATCCAACGATACTTTAAAGGATATATTTAAACCTGTATCGGCTCCGCGATCCGGGAGAATCATGTACACCTGCCTCCTAAAGCTCATTACGTGTTTAACACGATCGCTGCGACACCCGAGCGGAATCATTGAGATTCGGGAAACAATTTTACCATAACGAGACAGAACGGATAGGAGTTTCTCGCCTGGCATAAACGGTGGAACGTTGGATATTGTTATCTTGGTAGCTGGCGTATCCATAGGGGATACCGTAATATAATGACCCCCTTTTATGGTTAGACCGGTACTAACGACGTCATGAACGAGTTTTTCTTCTTTTTTTTTTTCTTTTTTTTCTTTTTTTTTGTATACAAGATCGAGGCTCGTGAAAGAGCTAACATTAATCACACAAAAAGACAAACCGACACACAAAACACAAAAAACAAGGGGAGCGGCAGAAAAGATGGGGAGAGAGGGGGAAGGACACAAAAGAGAGTGGGGAAGGACACAAACACAACATTTGAGAGCAGGGACATCGGGAGGACTTGGGGGGAGGTGGGAGAGGATTAAAACATAGGAACACTGCAAGGACTCTGGGGTGAATTACCGGGGGTAGAAAATATTGTTGCGAATATGGAATTTGGCCTCCATATCCGCTTGTAAATATTCCCCTATTTTCTCCAATACTCCCCAACTTTCCCCGATCCCCCATTCCCTAGTCCCATTGCATGTAAATAACAATCAGTAGAGCCGACCTTCCCCTTATTCCCCCATTAAATGTCGTGCCCAGGTCCACCGCACCACACGTAGCCAACTTTCGGACATCTTCCTAGTTATTCTTAATCTATGTCAGTTAAGGCCTCGTTTCCATTAATTATGACTCTTCGTTGCACCAGAATGTGATTATATGGCATCAGTAGTGAGTTTAGGACCTTTCCCATACCTCCTCCCATCTTCTTCCCCAAACAACAACAATAACAACAACTACAACAACAATTACAACAACAACAGGGGAGATGGCGGCGGAGCGGGGGAGGATGCGTCCTCACACCGGCTCGATTAGCGCCATTGACCACGCGCTCCACGGGGTTACCAGAGGGGCTGGCTGTCAGCTCCTCGTCAAGGGCGGAGCCTGGTAACCCCCCCCGCACCCAATCAGAAGGGCGGACCGATTCCATCTGGGGCGGAGCTAACGAGCCGAGGGCGTGTCACTCCCCGCCGGATATACGCGGCCCCGCGCCGGATGTGACGTCAGATGCGCCCCCCAGCCTGGAGAGAGAAGTCGCCACCCCTCGAGCGCTGCAATACCTCCACCGCATCTCTTAAACTGGACCGTACGTGATCCTGCCCTGAGCCCAGGTGCACCTGGAGCGATCGCTACCCGCCTGTCCTTTCCATCAATCCCCGTGTGAGTGAGCCTTGTCCCGTTTATCTGTCGTCCGTTGGGGTTAATATAAGTGTGTTTAAGTGCCCACCTTCCTATGTTTCCCTCTTGTCCCTGTAATCTAAACCTTCCGCATTATTGTAATAACAACCTTTGAGAACCGTATCCCTGGTGTCGTGTCGTATTAATTCCAGCCGTGTGTCTTCTTTTTCCTTCATTGGTCTAGCATAGCGCGACTAGTCAACGTTCGGGCACAATCGGGTAACTCGTGCAGACGTGGTCATACCATAAAACCGCTCGGTAAATAACATCCAAGCCACGTCTGTAACAATTGGTGTCGAGGAGTGGAATTCGAACCCGGGACTAAATTAGTTAGGCCCAAATTTTGGGAGGGAAAATCGATTCGGAGCGCGTTTCCCGCGCGAAATTATAACGGCGAAATTTCAATTTGTTTTACGAAAATAAAAAATAAAAACCGAATTTTGAAAGTCGCGCTATGGCGGATCAAGACAGCTGGGGTCCGGTAAAGGAGAGAGAGGTAGGGTCGATCCAGGACCAAAATGAGGGACAGGAGGAGAGCGAAGCAGTGAGGGCGGCAGGTTCGCAAAATAGCGCCGTCACGCACGAAGAAGCGGGCGCGCAAAATGGCGCCTCGCTGGTCACCGTGCCCGCGACCGAAGTAGCGCCGCTGGGAAGATTGGAACTTTTTTTTATACAAATGACGGCCCTTGTGGAAAAGAATAGTGAGCGATTGGAAAACCAAATGGGGGTAATGAGGGACGAAGCGAGGGCTCGGAGTGAGCAATTGGGGGTAATGAGGGACGAAGCGAGGGCTCAGAGTGAGCAAATGGGGGTAATGAGGGACGAAGCGAGGGGTACCAGTGAGGGGTTAGACAATAATTTTGAGGAGTTAGACAAGAAATTTGGGAAGATAGACAATAATTTTGAGGGGTTAGACAACGGGATAAAAGAAGTGAAAAATGGGTTAATGGGGGTAGAAAATAGAATGGCTGCCCAGGAGAATCAGATAGAGGGAGTGAAAAATGGGTTAGAGGGGTTAGAAAACAGTATGGAAGGCAAATTGAGGGACATGAGGGACCAAGCGGAAAGGGAAGTTAAACAAATGGAGCAGCAGATAGAGGGGGTCAGAATGGGGGTAGAAACCAAACTGGATGCTCACAGGGAGGAAATGGAGCAGATGAGGGTGGCATCTGGGAAGGAGATGCAAGTGATGGGAGAGCAGATCAGAGGAGGAGTGAGTGAGGAGGTCGGAGGAGTGCGCGAGGAGGTGAGGCACTGTGAGGAGCACATGGAAAAGGAGGTGAGAAAGGGGACTGTAAAGTTACAAGGGGGCATAGAGGACCTGACGCAGGAGGTGGAGCAGCTGACGGTGGGACAGACGGAGTTAGTGGAGCAGGTTCAAAGGAACACTGCGGTATTAGGAGGTTTAAAAGCGACACAGAGAGAACTAAAAGATGACTTGGTGGCGACGAAGAAGGAATGTCAGATGGTACGTGAGGGACTGACAACGAGGTTGGACGAGGTGGTAGAGGTAATGGAGACGAAGGACCGGCAGGTGAGGACGCACATGGAAACGGTCAAGGTAGCCTTGGAGGACGAGCTTGAGGAGACGTACCGGGGAATAAAAGAGGTGAAGCACAAATTAGAAGAAGTGGAAGAAGGGATGAGCGAAATTAAGAAGCGACGGAGAGGGGATAAGAAAGAAATAAAAGAGGAGATAAAAGAATTGGTCCAAAGTCTGTGTTTGGATCGTGATGATGTGCTCATTAACCGGATGAGGGATTCGCAGGTGATGGAGGAGAAGCGAAGAGGAAGAGGACCCGGTGTAAGTGGTGACCAATATGGTCGTGCGTATGATGCGCCAGGGGATTTAAGGAGTTTGGGGGTCGAGATGGACCCGGGTGTTCGTGAGAGGCCGTTGGTGAAGTGTGCGACAGGTCTGGTGTGCGAAAGAGGAGGTGTGCGAGAAAGTCCGACTCTGGGGTGTGTGAGGAAAAAGTGCGTGCCAAGGAGTGAGTGTGCTGGCGAGAGTGAGTCGGTCGTAGCGCGTGTGCGAGGGAGCACGTGGAAGCGCGGGGTGGTGAGTGTTACAGAGGGTGTAACGGGAGAGTGTGCGCGAGAAAGGTGTGTGACAGACAGGTGCATGAGGAAAGAGTGCGCTGTCAGAAGTAAGGAAGAGTGTCCACCTGTGGTGAGTGTTACAGAGGGTGTAACGGGAGAGTGTGCGCGAGAAAGGTGTGTGACCGACAGGTGCATGAGGAAAGAGTGCGCTGTCAGAAGTAAGGAAGAGTGTCCACCTGTGGTGAGTGTTACAGAGGGTGTAACGGGAGAGTGTGCGCGAGAAAGGTGTGTGACGGACAGGTGCATGGGGAAAGAGTGTGCTGTCAAGAGGAAGGGTGAGTGCGCTGTCAGGAATGGAGGTGAAAGTAGTGAGAGTGACATGGAGCGTGAGTTAGTTGTGACAGGTGAGAGAGGATGTACACCTGGGATGGAAGGATGCACACCTGGAATGGTAGAGCGTGAGTGGGAAAGCACGCTGGAGTTGGTGGTGAGGCACGTGGTTGGGTGTGCGAATGAGGGCACACCTGTGATTGTCACAGAGGAGGTGACCGAGGAGGGGGCTCGAAGAGGTGTATTGGTGAGGTGTGCAAGCAACGAATGTGTGCCAAGGTGTTCGGTGGTCAGGTGTGTGACCAAGTCGATGGGCGGAGTGAGTGTACCGGGGTGTGTAAGGAAAGGTACGAGGAGCATGGGCACAGCTGGATGTGTGAGCAAGGAACGGGCTGCGGGGTGTAAGCAAGCAGGTGAAGCATCGACGGTGACCGGGTTAAAGGTTAGGTCGACTTTTAGCCGAAGCGGGCCCTCGGTGCGTGCTGGGCCTCGCTTTGAACGGCCGCGTCCGTGCTCCACTAGGCGGAGCGGGCAGCCCGATAGAAAGGGTCGTCATGGCGACCACTTTTTGGTGAGACGTGCCGGCAGGTCGAGAGCGGGACATTGGATGGCTCCGTGCCGAGATGGTGCGTGGGATCTCGGCACGGGTAAGCCCCCGTCCCTGCCCCGAATGCCGGACGCATCCAGCCGCTGGCACAAAACAACCAGCATCCATTGCTTGGCTTTACGAAGCCGGGCTTTGGACAGGGATTGGCGCACCGAGAGGTATTAGTGAGTCGACTGGGTGATGAGGTTAGTGTTTTGGACCCAAAATTAGAGAAAAACAAAATTTGATGATTGGCAAGGGATTGGCAGTAGTGATTGGCAGATGATGGGTAGTGATTGGCAAATTTTTGATTTATTGAAATTTGATGTGCAAAATTGGTAGTGAGAGACCCCCGATGTGGTGGGATGGCAAATCCACCATCCTTCCCATGTGGGGGGCAAAGGAGCAATAGCTTATGGGGTGTATGGCAGTGAAAACTAGCCCGGGTGGGTTAGGATATTGTGTGTAGGGATCTAGCGAAGATGACAGTAGGTAACGTTAAGGTTAGTTAGTGACTGATACCTGTAGTGGGGACGCAGGTAGATTAGTATGGATGATAATGACGTGGGAGCGCAATAGTTTAAAGGGACGACTGGGAAGCGCAAGTTTCAGAAGGGAGTAGTTAGCTGAGATGATGCCGTGTTTGTGAGAATTGAACAGGTGTGATTGCACAGGTGTGCAACTGGACAGGTGTGTGGAGCAGTGTATGAGTAGTGAGTGTGTGGATCAGCGCGAATGCGCTTGGGGAGAGAAGGGTGCAGGTGGCACCAGGTGTGAGAGCACAGGTGTGCAGGTACAGGTGTGTGGAGAGAGTTGGAGTGAGTGGTACGGAGTGGTGTGCATGGTGCGAAGGTGTGGATGGGGGAAGAGTGGACCCCTTTCACGAGCACCCGGGGCGGGTAGTGTAAGTGTTAGGTAGAGGGTGCAGGTAAATTGTGGTTGGATATTGGCATTTGTGGTGCGGTTGCAGAATGGTGTTGTGAATGGGTGCATTAGTGTTGTGGAAATGGCTGGGCGTGTAGCCTGTTAGTGTGTGTAGTTGGTTGGGCACTCCACCACTGTGAGGATGTCGGCCAGGTGAGGCCGCAGGTGGGCTCTGGGAGCCGGTAGTTGTGAGTGGGTGCCTGAGGATCCCGGGTGTGGATCGGGCAGCCCAGTGCCAGAGAGGGCACGGAGTGGGGAGAGAGCCAGAGGGCCTTCCCCTGGTAGTTAGGTTAGGGTAAGGAGCAGGTAAGCTCGGAGGCAACTGCAGTGGTGGAGGTGTGCAGGTGGGTAGACCCACTGGGAGAGGTACACGTCGCAGCCCAGAAATTGTACGAGGGCACCGGGAGATGAATCGGGGGAGTGAGACCCCAAATTGAAGAGCACCCCAGTTTGGCCAATGGGAATTGGTTTTTAGAACCCATAGTGTAAGAGGGCCAATGGTTTGGCCGGAGAAAGACCCCGGGTAGTGTAAAGTTGTTAGTCATTTAGGAAATAGTTAGGATTGATGAACCTGTCGCACCATACGCAGCCACTTACCTGTGGTGATGATGATGACTCCACACCTGTGTTTTCTTTGTTCTGTGTGCAGGAAATGAGATTGCTGTGGATTTGTGAGACGCATCACGACGTGGATGAGACATTGGGGTGATTCCATCTCTCCCTCCTTAGGAGGGACTGATGATGAATTGGTGATGGCAAATTTTGATGTGCAGTTGGAGATGGCAAATTTTGATGAGAGTTGAAAATGGCAAATTTGATTGGTTAGGAGGGAGAGAAGACGAATTTGGTATATGGGAGGAACGGGGAAGACAGTAGGGATGTTTGTTGATTTGTAAAGTAGATGTTTATGGGTAGTGTTGTGTTTTGTGGATACAGTAAGGGGTAAGGGAGGGGCCATGTAGGTTACCTGGTGGGGGGGGCGTACGATAGGAACGTACCTGTCTCACCTGGTTCCCATGTGCCCCCAGTGTGCATCCCCTTACATTGCGTGCACTTTTGCGCCCTTACCACCTTACTCACTTGTTTCTTCTTTTGTCTCCCACCTCCGAGGATCTGGCTTTGGGGTAGAGAGAGAGGAGAGAGAGGTGCTGGCTGCGCAGTTGTGGGCCTGCACTTTCGCTGTTTGCTGCCGGGATCGATACACCATATGGACCGCAATGTTTGTGGCCACCCACAATGGACCGCAGTTCGTTTGCGGCCAAGCACCACCCGGGGATGGACCTATGGGTCAACGTGGCACCTATGCCATACAGGTGAACCACTTTTAGTTGACACCAAGTGCACCACAAGAAGAGCAAGAGACACCTGCAGGGTTAGGGGTTGTCGAGTTTATTTTTATTCCAATGAACAATGGTGACTGCACCGATTGGCGGTGGGGTGGTGCTTTTGATGCTGGGACAGGGTGCTCTGCACGTTATTAAAGGCCGTCGGCCACAGAGCACTCGTGGGTTGGTGTATCGATGTTGGCAAGCGCGCTCTCTCTATGCATAACATCTGCATGTGTTCCTCCAAAAACAGGTCCTGGATCGTAGTGTAAATAGCAGCGTAGTCGTGTAAATAATGCTCCCTACCGGCTGTATGTTTAGTTTGAGAATTCTTTCCGGATTCGGTTATCCTGTGGGTGTGTTTCTGTGAGGAGAAGGGTGCAACGTCGCAGGGGGACATATTTACTCATTTGTGAATATCTGTAAAACTGTCGCACTCAGGGTAGAGTTAATAGTAGAGGGAACTACATTGCGTGCCACACTAAAGTAGGTAAAAATTTATCGGGTCGGGACGCCCCGAGGGTAGAGAAGGGTGCAATGTTGCGAATATGGAATTTGGCCTCCATATCCGCTTGTAAATATTCCCCTATTTTCTCCAATACTCCCCAACTTTCCCCGATCCCCCATTCCCTAGTCCCATTGCATGTAAATAACAATCAGTAGAGCCGACCTTCCCCTTATTCCCCCATTAAATGTCGTGCCCAGGTCCACCGCACCACACGTAGCCAACTTTCGGACATCTTCCTAGTTATTCTTAATCTATGTCAGTTAAGGCCTCGTTTCCATTAATTATGACTCTTCGTTGCACCAGAATGTGATTATATGGCATCAGTAGTGAGTTTAGGACCTTTCCCATACCTCCTCCCATCTTCTTCCCCAAACAACAACAATAACAACAACTACAACAACAATTACAACAACAACAGGGGAGATGGCGGCGGAGCGGGGGAGGATGCGTCCTCACACCGGCTCGATTAGCGCCATTGACCACGCGCTCCACGGGGTTACCAGAGGGGCTGGCTGTCAGCTCCTCGTCAAGGGCGGAGCCTGGTAACCCCCCCCGCACCCAATCAGAAGGGCGGACCGATTCCATCTGGGGCGGAGCTAACGAGCCGAGGGCGTGTCACTCCCCGCCGGATATACGCGGCCCCGCGCCGGATGTGACGTCAGATGCGCCCCCCAGCCTGGAGAGAGAAGTCGCCACCCCTCGAGCGCTGCAATACCTCCACCGCATCTCTTAAACTGGACCGTACGTGATCCTGCCCTGAGCCCAGGTGCACCTGGAGCGATCGCTACCCGCCTGTCCTTTCCATCAATCCCCGTGTGAGTGAGCCTTGTCCCGTTTATCTGTCGTCCGTTGGGGTTAATATAAGTGTGTTTAAGTGCCCACCTTCCTATGTTTCCCTCTTGTCCCTGTAATCTAAACCTTCCGCATTATTGTAATAACAACCTTTGAGAACCGTATCCCTGGTGTCGTGTCGTATTAATTCCAGCCGTGTGTCTTCTTTTTCCTTCATTGGTCTAGCATAGCGCGACTAGTCAACGTTCGGGCACAATCGGGTAACTCGTGCAGACGTGGTCATACCATAAAACCGCTCGGTAAATAACATCCAAGCCACGTCTGTAACAATATCAAGGTTTTCGATGGGGGAAGATAAGAGATGGTGGTGAACAGCTGTTTTAAAGACCTGGAGGGAGGAGTGGGATTGAAGGGAGTGGGGGAGTTTGTTCCAGAGGCGGGAGAAAAGGGGAATGAAAGAGTGAAGGTGAGCAGAGAGCCTAGACTTTGGCAGTTTAACCAGAAGAGGGTTGCAGGCAGATCTTGTGCGACCTGAAGGAATATTGGGGGGACAGAGCACAGAGAGAGCTGGGGGAGCAAGGCCGGAGAGGAGTCGGTAGAAGACAGAAAGACCACCAACCTGCCTGCGGTGAGTGAGTGAAAGGCCCTCGGCGTTGACTACATCGCAGGAGATTCCAATGATTCTGAAAGCTTTGGCCTCAACAGCGTGAAGCCGAGCAAGGTGTGAGGCAGGAGCACCAGCCCAGAGGGGGGAACAGTATTCCATTGAGCTGCGGATGAAAGCCTTGTATGTGGTGAGGAGCTCAGGTGTGCCAAGGAAGGACTTCGCACGACGGAGGATGCCCAGTCGGCGACTGGCTTTGGAGGCCAGCTTGGAAATGTGGTTTTCCCAAGAAAGATCATGGCAGATAGTGAGACCCAAAAGCTTGAGCGACAGAACTTCTTGGAGAGGATTGTTGAGAAAGTAGATGGGAGGGTTGTCCAGTCGGTCCTTTCGGAGAGACATTGTAAGAGTGTGAGATTTGTCAGGATTGAAAGACATGTTCCACTTGTTTGACCAGTCTGTGATTTTGTCCAGGTCTGCAGAGAGTGAGGAGGCTGCAGACTGCCGATCTGAGGGATGAGGAATGGAGCGACAGAGAGTAGAGTCGTCAGCAAAGAGATAGAGAGGATTTTCAAGAGAGTCAGAGAGATCATTGATGAAGACCAGAAAAAGCACAGGGCCCAGAACACTACCTTGGGGAACTCCAGCCTGAACAGGAAGAGGAGATGAGAGAAACCCATTCAGGGCCACACGTTGACTACGACCAGAGAGGAAGTCCGCCAGCCATGCGTGGAGATTTCCATGGATACCAAAGGAGGAGAGTTTGGAGAGCAGAGCAGGGTGCCAGACCGTATCGAAGGCACGTGAAATGTCAAGGGAGACAGCTCTAATTTCCTGTTTGGCGTTGAGGACCTCCATCCATTGTTGAGAAAGCAGAAGCAGCATGTCCAGAGTAGAGTGACCAGGTCTGAAACCAAATTGATGATCAGAGATCAAGCCATTGGAGAAGAGGAAAGATTTAATATCTGAAGCAATGATGGATTCCATGACTTTGCTGATAATTGGGAGAAGGCTGATTGGTCTGTAGTTGCTGGGATCTGTTTTTGCACCTTTTTTGTGCAAAGCGGTGATGTTGGCTGATTTCCAAGCAGATGGCAGATGACCTTGAGCAAAAGAGAGGGTGAAGAGAACAGAAAGAGGGAGTGAAAGTGCAGAAGAACATGATTTTAGGACCCGTGGGCTGATGCCGTCAGGACCAGTTGCAGAATCAGAGTCGAGGGTTGCCAGAAACTTTTCCACCTTGTCAGGAGGAAAGGACACAGAGTCCAGGAGCAGCTGGGTACGACTGGGTACGGTGGGTACAGAGAGGGATGGGTTTGGGACACAAGATTTAGAGGCAAACACAGAGTTGAGGCATTCAGCTTTTTCACGTGCGGAGTCAGCCGTTAAGCCGTTTGAGGTGAGGGAGGGGATGGAGGGGGAACAAACACCAGAAACAGATTTGACCAGACGCCACCAGGATTTGGAAGAGGGAGACAGATAAGAGAGTTCGGTCTTGAGAATGGTGAGATATTGTTTCCTGGCTCTCCTGAGGGTGGACACACACTTGTTTCGGGCTTTGTGAAAGGAAATGAGATTTCCTTCCGTTGGATTTGCTTTCCAGGAGACGAAAGCAAGTTGTTTCAGGGCAACAGCCTCACCACAAGATTCCGTGTACCATGGACGGGAGGAAGGGTATGACAACTGAAGACGAGATGGTATAAATCTGTGCATGAGAGAGAGCAATTTACTTTGAAAGAATTCCCAGGATGAGTTGATGTCAGAGGCGGTAGAGATGGGAGACCAGTCCAGATGATTGATGGCTGCTTGAAGACCGTGCCAGTTGGCCTGAGTGAAATGCCAGACTCGTCGACGCTGAGGAGGCTCTCTGAGAATGGTCAGAGAGATGTCCACTTTGACAAGCACATGATCAGATGAGCCGATTGGAGCAGAAGAAGAGCAGCAGACATTTTCAGGGAAGTTTGTCATAACCAAATCCAGAAGAGAAGATGCTCCGTTGACTGAGATCCGGGTCGGGAAATTGACAGATTGTGTCAGTCCCAGTGAGTCGCAGAATTCCTTTGCTGAAGAGCCATGGCTGGTGAGAGAGGTACCCACACCCAGCCAACTGGCATGGTGACAATTGAAATCACCACATATGAGGAAGAGAGAGTTGGGATGGGTAGATAGAAGTTGGTCCATATTATCAGACAGTGAGATGTAGATGGAGTCATCGCTGATTGGTGGACGGTACAACACACATATGAACAAAAGGTGGGAGCGAAGGGGAAGCCGTAGCCAAAGGTATTCCTGGGGGTGAGGTGGAGAGAGGGCAGTGGAGGGCGAGTGAGGAAGAGTTTTTTTTTATAAAGATAGCAACCCCACCTCCAGGACGAGGCTCAGGTCTATCATACCGGAGGAGGGAGTAACCTGGGAGAGATACCAAGGCATCAGAGACATCATGAAGGAGGAAAGTTTCTGTTAAGCAGATCACATCTGGTTTGTCAGAAGCAACCTGTATGGAGAGGTCAGTCAAGTTTGAGCGAAGGCCCCGGATGTTTGAGGTCCATACCGTTAATGAAGAGGAAGGGGGAGCATCGGGTCCAGAACAGGGGGGGGAGGGGTAGGGTAAGATGTGGAAGAGGAGGAAGAGGTAGGGAGAGCTGTTGAAGGTGTGTCAGAGATTTCAGAATAGCTTGGAGAAAGGGAAGAATGGGGCAGACAAAAGGTTTGATGGAGATTGGGTGAGGCACAGTGAGGTGTTATTTGAGGAGGAGGAAGAGCAAGGCAGAAGGTTTGGGGAGATGAAGGTGAAAGTTGGAAGGAGGAAGAAGCAGGGAGGATGCTTTGAGGAGGAGGGGTGAGCGGGGAGTCTAGGAGGGGAGGAGCGAGGGAGAGTCTCGGAGGGGAGGGGTGTGGGGGGAATTTAGGAGGGAGGGGAGGGAAGGGGCAAGGGGGGAGATTTGAAAGGGATGGGTGATGGGGAGGATTTGGAGGGGAGGGGTGAGATTTGATTTTGAAAAGTGTACGATTCATGGGAAACGAACATTTTTTGCAAAATGAGTTTGAGACCTTCGAGTCAAAAATACGTTTGAGGACACTGGAGGAGGGATGGAGTTCTGGATAGTTTATGGAATGTAGAAAGGAGGAACTGTAAGAGATGGTATTATATATATTTTTTGGAATGAATAGATTTGGTGAGAAAAACGAAAGCATCCTTTTGTAGGAAAAGAAGAAAAGGGTGTTATAATATATGAGAGAAAATAGTTGTTCAGGGGAGAGATTATACATTTCTAACCGCGTGATCGCGAACGAAGAACGAACGAACAAAAAGAACAAATAAACGAATAAGACCTGGGAAGGAAATAATTTTTTTGGGGGGTTTTTTTTTTTTTTTTTTTTTTTTGTGAGTACAGATATTAAACAAGGAGGTACGGGGTGAACGACTGGGACGAAACAGTGAACGAAAATAATTTCAGCGCATTCGACGAATCGCTGAGAGAAAAACAAACCACAAGGTCGGAGACGGTACGGTAGTCCAAGCCTACGAGTACTAGGCCGCAGAATACTCGATACCATTAACCGACGATTGTGTATACATGTACGAAAAATTAGCACCGAAAATTTTCCAAAAGATACGCTATAGGTACATACACCGAAAGATAGATACAGTCTCGACAAAAACACGATTGAGAAATATCACTTAGCTTCGAAAGCGTGAGCGCATGGAGCAGCTTCGAAAAGACGTGACCTCGCCGTGATCTCGCGAGACTTCCCCCTGACACGAAGACAACAAATTTCTGGTTCATTCGTGATGCCGCACGAACATTACCGTCTCCTATGATGGATCCCACGGCAAGGATAATGTCCTCAGCCGGAGCTCCTTCAGGCGGAACACATGCGAATGCATGCTTACGCGTTAAATTTTCGAACGCCTCGTAACGAGAGCGTGTATTCGCCATACCAGCGAAATCCCCCCCCCCCCCCCCCCCCTTGTCTGAACCGGACAAGAAGGTATTAAACCTAAATAATCGAACTAAAGTAAATAATAAACGTGCATTATAAGCACAAAAATGGCTTACAAAGCGTCGTCAAAGCCAAAACGGGCTCGCTCTCAATCCTCTCTCTCTCTCGAAGACAAGGGTGCAGAACGGATAAAAAAAACACAATGCCGGAGCACACAGGATGGAAAAGGAGAGGGAGGGAAGGGAAAACTCACAATGGACTCACCAAAACACCGAGCAGTTAGAGAGAGAGAGAGAGAGAGAGAGAGAGAGAGAGAGAGAGAGAGAGAGAGAAATGTATTCAAGGACACAGGAAGAAACATATATGCAAGCAATCAGTTCGAAAGAAAAAAAGTCAAATCAATCAGGAATTATAAAGTAATTACCACTTTTGAATCATCGACTGAGCACAAAACATTGCCAATACACCACTTTCTCTCAAAAAGTTGGACGTTTCCATTACTGACAAAGAAATCAAATTCTAGCTTGAGTCGTGTTGAGACAACCCCTTTAAAAATAGAAATAGCATCAGAGCCATAGCCGTTATCTATTTTAATTTTCCGAGATTTATATATTGCATATTTTGCAACAGCAACCAAAAAATTGAGAAGAACACCCACATCTCTACATGTGGGCCTGAAAGACACACCAAATATAAACATATGCATATTGAAAGGGAAGGACAGTTGGTGAAAAAGATATTCAAGGAACAAGAAAAGCGATGTCAGTCTACGACACTGTACATAAGCATGAAACAAATCCTCCTTCTGATCACAGAAAGGACAAGTTTCCGGTAGTGAGCTGTTAATACGGTGAACAAAAATATTGGAGGGAAGCGCCTAGTGTGCTAACCTCCATTGTATATCCGCTAACACACCATGTATTGGTAAGGTGTACATGTGAGGCCAAAGGGGGGTAGACGGAGACCCCGACCCTAACCGCTCTGACCACAAAGCTACTCGTGTTCTCCCAGAGAGGGGTACATTCTTATTCTGTCGAGAGAGATCACGGATTCCAATCTTAGTTACAAGATGAAAAGAGGGGGTATGTTCAATCTCCGGCTGAAGAGAAGACGAAAGGAGCACTTTGATTTCAGGGAAACCTAACCGAAAGTCCTCAATGTTACCAACACCTTCCCAGCCGATGTTTAGCTGTCTAAATTTTCTAATGACTATACATACAACTTGGTCTACAAGTCGGACAGACCGAGATCCAACTGAGGTTGCCACCAAACCAGCAGGTTTCCACTTAACTCCAGATGAATCTCTCAGATCACATACTTTGTTAATCCCTCCTTGGATAAAATTTTTAATCAGGGCATGGCTATGAGGGATACCAGGAAAAAAGTTATTGAAGAAAAGGGGTTCTTGAAGGAACATTCGACAATTATAGCCCTCAAGGAAGCGGTGGACGTCAAACCTTTTCCAAGTGTCCAATAAACTCTGATAGAATCTCGGAAGAGAGGCAAAATTTATATGCTCGAGGTCTATCAAAAGAAGCTGCCGATCATATCTCAGTTTACCAGTCTGTTGTAACAGAAAAAATGCAAAGGGCCGCCAGGGCAGCTGTTCAGCGAACAGTAGTCTCTGCAGAGACTGCAGCCGAAAGGCCACAACCCGGCCAGAGATATCAACAATGCCCTGGCCACCTTCCTTCCGGGGGTAGTACAATATCTCAGGCCTCAGCCAATGGTAGCCACTCCAAAAGAAGTTTACTAGCATTCGCTGAGTAGCCATAATTAGTTGGTTTGATGGCTGTAAAGCAATAATTCTGTGCCATAATTTTGTTGCAACCAGATTGTTTATATGACAAGGGTACGGCCTCGATAGGAGATGGACCTCAGCAGTCCTTCCCATGCTTTCAATCTGTGCATAATTTGTTCCAGCACTCTTTCCCAATTTTTCATTTCTGTTTCACGATTACCGATATGCACTCCAATATATTTAACCCCGTCCGTTCTCCAGACCAGGTTGTGTGGGAGTGAGGGTGGTGATACACAAGAGAGATTGCCTTTGCCACACCATAATGCTGTACTTTTATTCCAATTGATCCCACCGGAAGAGGCTGCAGAGAAATCTCGCATACAACGTTGTAAAGCAGAGACATCATTGGAGCTTCTAATCAAAACACAGACATCATCAGCATAAGCCATCTGCACAAATTCTGCTCCTTCTATACTTCTCATTCCCTGAGGTATTTGCTGTCTAATAGACCGAAGGAGTGGTTCAAGGGCGACTATATATAAAAGCCCAGAGAGGGGGCAATCTTGGCGAATACCCCGTTGGAAAGGAAAGGGAGAGCATAACCTATTGTTGATCTTCTAGTGTTTGGAAATTTGGGAGAGCTTGACCCTAGCCTTTCCCTTGCGAGGGCAAGGAGGATCTTAACACTTAACACTTAAGCTTAGCTTGAAGTACACCCTGACCAGCGCTCACGGTGGGACGGCAAGGCAACCAGAAGGGACGAGGTTCTCCTGACCACGTGGCCCTCGATTTGGGAAGCGAGAGGCGTTCCATTAGTGGACGCGCCCCTCACGCCCGTCTTTTGGGCGGCCCCGGTAGGCCGTTTGTTTTGACGTTCCGTGACAAGCCCCGCACCCCCACCTCCGGGCCGACCGGGCGACCGGAATGAATCCCGGTGTCCCGATCCGAGCCTTCAGAGCGGGCCGGCTGGGGAGTGACTGGCACCCCGAACCTGCACTTTCCGTCCCTGTCACGCAGGAAATTATTGCATGAAATAATATCTCTTACCAAAAAAATATTATCATAAATAGATTTTCCAGGCACACAGTAGGTCTGGTCCGGGTGTATAACTGAACTGATCACAGTCTTCATACGATTAGCAAGTACTTTAGAGAAAATCTTGTAATCAACACACAATAAGGAGACAGGTCGCCAGTTATCAACCAGTTGAAGATTCCCAGCTTTTGGTAGCAAACAAACGACTGCTCGTCTACAAGACATTGGAAGTTCTCCGACACGTATGCTTTCATCGAGTACATCGAGTAAGTCAGGTCCCACAAGGGCCCAGAAGGTCTTGTAGAATTCTGTGGGCAGACCATCTATTCCAGAAGCTTTCCCATCTTTCAGGCTCCGCACAGCTGCTTCAAGTTCATCAGCCGAAATTGGGGAATCGAGCATGCATCGCTCATCCTCCTCGACACTCGGAAGCCCAGCAGTTAACTCTCGTATCACCTCATTGTCCACGTTCTGAGGACAATACAAGTTAGAATAGAACCCTTTCAGAGTACACCTGATCACCTGCTGGGAGGTCACCAGCGACCCATTGGGAGTGAGTAAAGTATGAATTTGTTGTGACCTTTTGAGGGAAGACTCTAACTTAAAGAACTCTTTGTTTGGCATGTCCAGAGTTAAATAGCTCATTCGCATTCGGACCAAGGCACCCATCGCCCATTGCCGTACCGCTTCCTCCAGCACTGCTTTCTTTGTCCATATTAGTTGGTCACGTGCACCTCTCCCAACCTCGTCAACATTCTGTTCTAACGATATAATTTCAGATTTTAACTGATCGATTGATATTGATTGGATTTTGGTGGTGTATGCACTATATTGTTGACAGAAATTCTTAATTTGGGATTTTGCAATGTCCCACCACAGCCGGAGACTATCATACTCAGGTCTGGAGGAGCGAATTTTCTCCCACACGACGTGAAAGGCCTCATTAAATTCCTTGTCATGTAAGAGACGAGTATTCAAAGACCAGTAAGCACTACCACCGGGTGGAAAGGGTAACTTAAAGGACATTGAGATTAAACTGTGGTCTGTGAATCCAGTTGGTAAAATGTTGGAGACAGACACCACATTCAACATTGGCTTGTTCACATAGAATCTGTCCAGCCTTGCCATTGATATAATACCATCATTGCATCTACACCATGTATAACAGTGTGAGAGTGGGTGTTGTGATCTCCACACATCCTTAAACCGAAAGATGTTGATGGTGTCCTCTAGAGCTTTCGTAGAGGCAACATGAGGCTCATGACCATTCCTATCAATCGACGGACAAATTGTGCAATTAAAATCTCCCGCGATACAGATAAAGGCTGTTGGGTCCAGAGTTTTTACAAAATCCCGCAGAGTGGAAAAGAAAATTTTCCTCTCCATTGGGTCACACGGTGCATAAACATTCACTACTATAATCTTTTGGGTATTATAAAGAAAATCTACGGAGATCAAATGCCCTTTATAGATTTCTTTAAATGAAACCTGTTGAGCACAAATCTTGTGACTTAGGCAAATGGCAACACCGGCCCGAGGTGTAGGGAACCCACTTAGCCACCATTGCCCTTTAAAAAGTTTCCCCCAATCGGCTACTTGAGCACTAGTAGCGTGGGTCTCTTGTAAGAGAATAATGTCAGCCTTTTCTTTTCCAACCGCTTGAATGGTTTGCACCCTCCGTAAGGGGGCACGACCCCCATTTATATTTAAGGATACAACATTTAGTTCCATGGTTGATTCTTCTGGGGGGTGAAGTCCTCTTCCTCAATTAATTCCTTGTTTGCCTTCGTGATGGATTTCCTCAGCCGCTGAAATTCAGGTTCGGAGATTTCCACATGCTCACTCCTTTGCAGCAAAGGTTTTGCGGCTGCAAGGAAGGCCTGGATATTAGGAAAATGATCCTTAATTCGTACATGCCTTTGTCTGAAAGTTTCCTTCAAAAATCTGACAATATTTTCTTTTGGGATCTCCAAAGGCTGCTCTTCCTCCTGAGGGGGGGGGGGGGGGCCCTGTCAACCATTGCCACTGGTTCCTCATGGCCGATCAGTCTCTGTAGTTAGAATTCCCTCCGTGACGCTAGTAACGAGTTCCTCCTGAACCTGTACAGAAACACCTGTTCCATCCCCATCTACCTTAGGTTCTTCATCCTCTTCATCCTCATGCATCATTGCAATGGGGGGGGAGGAGTCGTTATTAGTAGTAATGGGTATTTTGCATTCCCCATTAGAATTGATATGGTCATCAGTAGGCTGTTCGGTTTCGCAGGTTGATTTACAACCTTCAGGAAAAAGTTCCCCTTCATCCTGAGCAGGTGGTATCATGTCAGCCATAGTTTCACCACCTTGCTGATCTTCATGTGAAGGACTGTCTGAATCGTTTAAACTGCTTCCTGTCTGCACCACCAACACTTTAACACCTTTGTCCTCATTCCTCGCACTTACAAGTGACCGTTTCAAATTTTTCCGAGACGCCGCATCTACAATCTGCTGCTCCTCACAAATCATTCCCTCTATAGGTAGAGGCTTCTCCCTTACATTTGCTGACTCATCGGTTGCACGATGGCCAGCTGTACTGGATGACTCATCGCTTACACGAAGCACATCCGTATGGGTCTCATCAGCACCACTCTTAGCCGTACCTTGATGGTCCGATGTAGATTCCCGCACTGAAGGCGAAACATCTATAGAATCCTCCGTAATGGTCACGGGTGGGGCTGGTCCGGCTGCTGAGGCATACGTTTTCTCCCCATCAGGACAATACTGCCGAGTGTGTCCATGTACACCACACCCGTAACAAATCAACCTCTCCGTTGCCGCAAAAATCCTGTGCTCACGTTTTGACGACTTAAAAACGAGAGAGACATTCAATTGCGTCAAACCATCCTTCAAAACAACATAACAAAACCGTCTAAACGTTTCGATATGCTTCAGCTTCCCGTCTGTGGTGCGAATGGAGGCTTGGATAATTCTCGACACCACAGTACCGTACTGACCGAGCTTCTGAAGAATCTCCTCATTAGACAGCGTCGGTAGAACGTTTGATAGTATTACCTTCGAGGCCGGAGTGTTCCATGGCGAAACCGGAACAAACTGGTCATTACCCAAGGTGAGTCCGTTCTGCACGACGATGCGCGCGAAACGGACACGTGAAACGAAAACAACCACCTTGTGGTGCATTCGGGACGCTGCCCGGATGTTCTCACAACCGATCAATTCTCCGATTGCGAGGAGCGTCTCCTCCAGCGAGACATCTTCCGGTGGGACAAAACACATGCCGTGTTCATCTGTTAACCCCTCATCGGCGTCACGACCGGCATTACTTCGACTATTCTTGCTAGCCATTTGAAGTAACTAAACGAAAAAAAATAACCAATAAATGGTACAAAGGTTTATAAAGCCTAAATAAATGAAAAAAAATAAACAACAACAACAATAACTGGGAAATAAATAAATTAATCCCGTTAACCACCTAAAGCAGATAACTTTAACCGTGCTGTCTCTCCCTCTCTCGCTCAGTAGACAAGACGATAGAAAGGGACACCGACACTCGGACAGCAGAAAGGACCAAAGGGTAGGAAGAAAGGAAAAAGCAACATGAGACACAGCACGTACCGCCAGTGACTGAGCAACAGACCTGGCAATCGCACGTGCGTGCTAAGCGAGCGGCAGCTGTCGGAAGAGAGAGAGAGAGAGAGGAGAGAGGAGAGAGGAGAGAGAAGAGAGAGGAGAGAGAGAGAGAGAGAGAGAGACTTTGAAACTCTTTTTATTATAAAAGTATAAAACAAGAGTACCATCAAAAGCAATTCATCCAGGAAAATCAGTAAAATCATAGCAATCCCGGAAGGAAAAAACAATCGGTGCACTGCAAACCAAGCGACAGAAAAGGTGCAAATACCAAAAAAAACACGAGGAGAAAATCTAGGCATAATTTCTAAACTAGGCATAATTTTATATGTACAAATTTACAATCGCATCTGCAACCCTGAGGAGAGACTTAAGAAAGAAAGAGTAGGTCAAGACCAGGGGGAGAAAAACGCCGGCAAGGAGAAGCATGGAACAGTGTATAAGAAACACCCGCACTGTATTATACAGAAATTAACAATTTGTTATCTTGGACCTCACAAATCCCTCCAACACACCAGGTCGCAACAAAATTTGCAAGGTCGTTTGCAGTTTGGACACAGCCAAATTCAAGCTTGAGCCTTGCTGACACCAACGAACTAAAAAACACCATAATACTGCATTCCTGCATGGGTCTGCCGCCCAGCTTCGCCTTCCGCGACAGGTATACGGCCAGTTTAGCGGTAGCGGATAGGAACCCGAATACAATAGATGTGGTTCCCTTTTTGGGAGGAAAGCCAAAGATGTAAGCTTTCAAAGAAAAGGTAACCCGCAATCTATGGGAAATAAAATTTAACCAATGAAACAAAGGACAAAGTCTTTCACAATTAATGAAAGCATGAAACAAATCTTCCCTCACCGGACAAAAGGGGCAACAGCCGGAAAGGGGGGGAAAAAAACGAATGACAGCATTGGAAGGAACAATCCAGTGGGCCAAACGCCACTGAAGGTCACCTGTTCTTTTAGAAATAAGTCCAGCATACATTGTATCCCATAAAGGCTCAGAGGGGGGACCGGGAGGCAAGAGTCCTTTCCACCGGATAACCCCAGCTAGAGGTGGGTCCCCAAGAAGAAGTTTCACACAAGCCCTATAAATACTCTTGCTGCTCATAGCATGGAAGGGGGGTGACCCTGTGCTCATGGGGGGCACCTCGTTTGGGGTAAAAGCGACACCTAATTTTGGGACTGTGGGCTCAACCTCTGCGTCCTGCGTCCAATGTAGGCCTAGCTGGTGGCCCCTTTGGATCACCGCTCTTAGTATGTTCCCGATTTGCCTCCTGGACCGAACACCTGTTAGGTCCGCCAGCTCGTTCACAGGCTTCCATCCCTGTCCAGAGTCGTGCCGGAGATGACACACTTTCAGGATGTTGGCCACTATAAAATGCTGGCAGAAGTCGCGACTCCTCGGGATATCGGGGAAAAGTGGGTTGAAAAATAAAGGCTTGTGTGCAATGTGCATACATGTTAGTGCCATACGAGTCTGTTTGGCGACTTATCGAAACGCCCTGCCAGGCATTCAAGAGGGTCTGATAAAAGACTGGGAGCAGAGATGTATCGACGTGTTGAAGGTTGGTAAGGAAAAGTTCCTGTCCGTATCCGAGCCTCCCAGCTCGTTGAAGAATGGAGCAGGCTAAGGGCTTTCCTGGTAGGTGTTCTGCATAAAGCAAGCGTTGGATGGAGCGGAGCCGGAAGGCCAACAGGCGGCATTTCACATCGACTAGGCCATGACCACCCTCGGCCGAGGGACAACATATGGCGCTGGGTCGAAGCCAGTGGTAGCCTCCCCAAAAAAAATCCACCAGTTTCCTCTGGATAGCTTGGAGCAAAACCTCCGGTGGTTGCAGGCAGATGAACCGGTGCCACAAAAGGGTAGTGATGAGGTTGTTGACAACTAGCGCGTCACCCTTATAGGAAAGGTGGGGTAGAGCTCTTTTCCATCGGTTCAAACGCCCATCTACCTGGTCAATGATCCTGTCCCAATTGTTCTGGGCATACTGAGGAGGACCGAGAAAGACGCCCAAATACTTGATGCCATCGTTTGCCCACACTAGCTCTGCAGGAAGGGGAGGTGGTGGTAATAACGGTGGCATAGATAAGTCATTTTTTGGAAAGGGGATCCACAGAGCCTTGCTTTTCCCCCAATTACACCTTAATGATGAGGCAAGGTTGAAGTCCGACAAACACTTTGCCATGGCGTCACTGTCGCATTTTCTTTTTATAATGACACAAAGGTCATCGGCATAAGCTGACAGGGTCAAAGGTGTGTGTCCTGGAGAAAGGACAAGTCCAGGGATATCCTTTCTGAGGGCGATTAAGAGTGGCTCCAAGGCGAGGGCAAATAATAGACCTGAAAGTGGACAACCTTGCCTTACCCCTCTCTGAACCTTTATGGGTGGGCAAAATTCGTTGCTAACTTTGATCAAGCTGGAGATGTTTGCATATAACAAAGCTATGTAGGCTCTAAAATTAGTGCCGAGCCCACAAGCTTGTAACACATGACACAAAAACTCATGATCAATGCTATCAAAGGCCTTTGCAAGGTCAAGAAACACCAATCCAAAATCCTCTTTGACACATTTACCAGTTAACAAATCTCTGACTAGGAATATGTTGTCATAGATGGATCTGCCAGGGATGCCGCAACTTTGATCAGGTGACACCAGGTCCCCAATAACAGTCTTCAACCGGTTCGCAAGGACCTTGGAAAACAGTTTGTAATCCGTGCACAACAAAGAGATCGGACACCAGTTTGACAGATGTCAGAGATCGCCAGTCTTGGGTAGCAGGCAGAGTACTGCTCTTCTAAAACTGAGCGGTAATTCTCTGGATAAAAGAGATGCATCCAGAACATTGAGCAGCTCTGGGCCCAAAATGTCCCAGAATGCCGAAAGAAATTCGGCCGGTAGGCCATCGATGCCAGGGGCTTTTCCCGACTCCATCTCAGCGAGTGCACCGGTTAGCTCTGGAAGGGTAATTGGAGCATCCAGTTCCAGACGTTGGGCCTCAGCCACAGAAGGAAGATGAGAGGTCAAAACATTCATCATTTCGTGAGAAACTGTTTTGGCCTTGAAAAGTTCAGAAAAGAAATCGATTACATTTAATCTTATATCACTCGGATTTGTTAGGATGTTCCCCCCTGGGTCCAAAACCGAAGATATAAGTCGTGCTGGTTTCTCTACAGTTTCTAGGTGAAAGAAAGCCTTAGTTGGGGTATCTGAAACCTTTATATTCTGTATTCTTAGCCTAACTAGTGTGCCCGCTGCTTTTTCATGGATCAAATCCCTTAATTGGGCCTTCTTCTCGAGTAGCAACCGATAGTTCACTGGGTTGCTCTCATTGGCCAACTTGCTCTCTAACCTTAAGATGTCTGCTTCCAAGCAAGCCATCGTGATATGTTTTACCTTGGTACAGTGCGAATTAAATTGTTGACAAAATACTCGAATTTGGGCCTTTAGGTTATCCCACCAGAGACTAATTGAGGAGAAAGAAGATTTTTTAGTACTCATTTCAGCCCAGAAATCACGAAAGGAGTCTGTAAATAAACTATCTTCTAAAAGTTTAACGTTAAACTTCCAGTAACTATTTCTACATGTGGGTCGAGGAAAAGAAAGATCTAAGGTTACCATATGGTGGTCTGAAAACAATGACGGAAAACAACCTGAAGAGGCCGCGACGTTCCTAAAGGGTACATTAATGTACCAGCGGTCGAGTCTTGCCGAAGACACCCGGCCATTGGCACATCGACACCAGGTAAACTGGACTATGTTGGGGTGATGCAATCGCCAAACATCCAGTAGACCGGCCGTCTTAAAGAAACGGGATAGGTCCGCATGGGACTTGGGGTGGGGTTCTGCAGAGTTTCTGTCCTTCGAAGGGTCAAAGGTGCAATTAAAGTCACCACCAATGCACACACATTGGTCGAGATCAACTGATTTCAGGTGGTTTACCATGGAGTTGAAGAAGGCCTTTCGGTCCCTGCTCTCACTAGGTGCGTACACATTGAAAATGGTACAGCGGAAGTTTTGATGTGCAAGCTGAAGGGAAATAAGCCGGCCTTTTATGACTTCCTGAAAATGACAAGACTCAAAAGCTAGACCTGGCTTTAGAAAAGACCCAACCCCAGCAGATGAGGCTGACAGATTGCTAAAATAGCATTGCCCTTTGAAAGTTTGGCACCAGTCATGTTCCACGTTAGGTGTGATGTGGGTCTCTTGTAGTAAAAGAACATTTGCCTTTTTGCGGTCAAACAAGTTTTTGACTTGGGCCTGACGGAGGTGACTTGCACCCCCACCATTCATGTTTAAGGTCGCAAAGGAAATGTTTTTCATTCCGTGGTAATGAAATCGCCCTGTGCTTGGGAACACTCCGTACCTGCTCGGGTAACAAACTTTCTTAACCTGTGGAATTGAGATTTCGTCAGGTCAAAATCCTCACGCGCTTTGATTATTGACTTTGCGGTGCAAATGAATGCTGCCAAGTCAGGGAAATAGTCTTTAATGACAATGTTGCGGTGACGATACGTTTCGTTAAGGAAGGTAAGAATGAGTTGAGGGGATACCTGCGAGTGACCTGTCATCGCTTGTGACAGCGCGGTTGCCTCAATGTCATCTTCGGACTCAGACACGTCAGATAACATGTCGTCAGGATCTGGGGTATTACCCGCTGCCCCCGCGGTCTTGTCTGGAGGCACCTTCACAAGTTTCCCAAGGTGTTCCCGAGAGCACTCGTTAACACTTTGGTGGATATTTGTATCTGGGGTCGGAGCTTGGGTTTGAGATCCCAGCAAACTCAGATTTACCGGCCCCGTTTGTACAGTGGGAATGTTTATTGAATCCTTAGTCTGCTCGGTATTTAAAGGGGGGACAAGCGGAAAAACATTTCCCAGCTCGGAAATGGTAATACTTTCACTGGAGGTTTCGCACTCGGAAACTTCCAGGTGAGAGGTACAAATTATATTTTTCGGCTCATTTACATAATGAGACTCGCTGGTGTCATTGACAACGGTATTCATGTACTCAGTTAGTGAGGGAATGTCAGAGGGACACTCGGACACATGTGCACCGGAAATGGTGCCGCCCATGACCGCCTTCTTTGCAGCACCAGCGAAATTGCTTGGCGCTGGTGCTCTTCGCTTTTTAGCATACACTATGGATTCTTCGTTCATGGGTTCGGGAAAGTGGGCAATGCTAGTTGTGTCAGTCATGTCGGTGGGTGTCATCACATTGGAATCGGAAAGCACCGGTGTGACAGACGACTCAGTCGGGGTGTCAGAAGGTACGGTCGGGGTGTCAGAAGGTACGGTCGGGGTGTCAGAAGGTATGGTCGGGGTGTCAGAAGGTATGGTCGGGGTGTCAGAAGGTACGGTCGGGGTGTCAGAAGGTACGGTCGGGGGGTTAAAGGGTACGGTCGGGGTGTCAGAAAGTACGGTCGGGGTGTCAGAAGGTATGGTCGGGGTGTCAGAAGGTACAGTCGGGGTGTCAGAAGGTACGGTCGGGGCGTCCGAAGGTGCGGTCGGGGTGTCAGAGGGTACGGTCCGGGTGACGGAAGGTACGGTAGGGGTGACAGGAGATATGGTCCGGGTGACGGAAGGTACGGTAGGGGTAACAGGAGATACGGTCCGGGTGTCAGCGAGCATGGTCGGGGTGTCAGAAGGCGCGGTGGAGGGATTGGCCTTTTTACAAACCCTTTCGTTATGGGGTTCACCACACTTCGGACAAGAGGCCCTAGGACAGAATCTTTTAACGTGTCCGAATTCTCCACAATTAAAGCATGTTAAGGAGGCTGAGGAAGCATACACCTGGTATTCCCGATCATCCAACGATACTTTAAAGTTTAAAGGATATGTTTAAACCTGTATCGGCTCCGCGATCCGGGAGAATCATGTACACCTGCCTCCTAAAGCTCATTACGTGTTTGACACGATCGCTGCGACACCCGAGCGGAATCATTGAGATTTGGGAAACAATTTTACCATAACGAGACAGAACGGATAGGAGTTTCTTGCCTGGCATAAACGGTGGAACGTTGGATATTGTTATCTTGGTCGCTGGCGTATCCATAGGGGATACCGTAATATAATGACCCCCTTTTATGGTTAGACCGGTACTAACGACGTCATGAACGAGTTTTTCTTCTGACACGAAGACAACAAATTTCTGGCTCATTCGTGATGCCGCACAAAAATGGCTTACAAAGCGTCGTCAAAGCCAGTAGGCCGCACCCAAAATGGGCTCGCTCTCAATCCTCTCTCTCTCGAAGACAAGGGTGCAGAACGGATGAAAACACAATGCCGAAGCACACAGGATGGAAAAGGAGAGGGAGGGGGGGGCAGGGGAGGGGGAAAAAAACTCACAACGGACTCACCAAAACACAGAGCAGTTGCTCACAGCCGCCATGACGCCACGCCCACCACAAACGAGAGAGAGAGAGAGAGAGATAGAGAGAGAGATAGAGAGAGAGAGAGAGAGAGAGAGAGAGAGAGAGAGAGAGAGAGAGAGAGAGAGAGATAGAGATAGAGATAGTAGAGATAGAGAGAGAGAGAGAGAGAGAGAGACACACCTGTCTGTGTGGATGACTCAGCCGGTTGGCAGTTTAATCCCCTTGCAGGGCGAGAACCGTGGCCAGAGAGGGAAGTGAGACTCCCTCTCTGGCCACGGAACTCAAACCATTGGCAAAGCGAAACCCAGCCATCTCGCCTCAAATTGCAACCTTCTTTCAAATCTCCTGGTGCCCTGCCTTATCCTGCTTCAGACTGGCCTGTTTGTTGCTCATTCTGGCGTAATGGCTCCAGCGCGAGACAAACGGCTAAAAGCCACATGCGTAACGGTTCCGTTATGTACCCCCTTGTGGTGAGTTAAATGCCTTAAAAAGTCTAAGCACATCATTGATGGTCTGCTCTGCTCTTTTTGTTTCTTACTCATGTTCTGGTGTTGTATGTGTTGGGTAAATGAGTGTGTCACTCGGTGTGTGTGCTTTGTGCCCTCGCCAGAGGAGAGGGTATTGCATTTGAGTCCGTTTGTTACTTGGCAAAAAAAAAACATTTGACAAGTATGTTGATCACTCTGGTTTGTGTGTTTGTATGTTTGTGTGTTTGTGTGTTTGTCTGTCCACTCACTTATACTTTCCTACAGGTCACAATTTTAAATCGATCATCATGAAACTTCACCAAATGGTAGAGTTGGTGGTCTGACAGAATCCTATTTACTTTTGCGGTCAAAAGGTCAACATAGGCCAAGGGTCAACACTGTTTTTCCAAATTTCTAAAATCTTAATTTTCATCTGATTCACTTGAAATTTGAATAGGATTTTCATATCAGCCAAATGCATTCAACCACCAACTATTTTTGAGATCAACACAGGCCAAAAGGCCAACATGGGCCTAAGGTGAACCACTTTTTTCAAATTTCGAAAAATCCTCAATTTTCATCCGATTGACTTAAAATTTGAATTGGATTTTCAGATCAGCTTACTGAATTCAACCACCAATTAAATATATTTAAAGTCAACTTAGGCCAAAAAGTCAACACAGGCCACATTTCTAAAATTGTCAATTTTCATCCAATTGACTTAAAATTTGAAGACAATTTGCATATCAGGTCACTGAATTCAACCACCAATTCTTTTTGAGGTAAAAAGAATGCTTTACTGAGTGCCATTCTACTTTGTTCTCTTTTGCCAATTATCGCTCTATGAGTGATTTGTCATCTGTCTGTCTGTTTGTCTGTCGGTTTTTCCGCACAGAATAAATATGATTTTCTCTGCAACCGTTGGTCCGATTGACAGGAAATTTTCACCATAGGTGAACCTCCTCCTGTAGAATTTTTAATGATAATTATGACGTCAAGGGTCACGTGGTGCAGGCGTCATCTTGAAAAAAAAAAACTTTGCACCTCTATATCTCCGAAAGCGCTACATATAAAAATTGAGACATGGCTCATTGTAAAGAACTCTCCATGGGGAATAAAATATTGTTGCGGATTTGAGAATCCTGTGTTTGTAAATATCACCCTCTGTAAATAATGTAATAATTCGTTGTAAATACCTCCATTAATTGTAAAGATCAAAGGTCGTCCCCTTAGTTAGTCCATCGCATACACGTAGAAAACCATAGGATCTCTCCATAGTTATATCCTTATTATATGTCAGTATAAGGCTCTGTTTTTCCACTAGTTCATTGCGTTGCACCAAATCAAATAAGGTAGAATCCCCTTTCAATTGCCAACCGCATTACCAACTGCATTTTACTCCATTACGCACGCGGTCAGCTCGGAGAAGAAGGTCGTAGCCCACCCATCATCATCAGAAGGTGGAGCCAGGAAAGCCCTTGCCGACCAACCAAGGATGAGTGGGTATGGCTCAAGAGGGCGGGGTTATAAAACCCATTGCATCAGCCCCCACCGAGAGAGATGCGTAAGGGGCCAGAGGAGGGTTGAGAGAGTTGAAGGTTTGAGGGGTTTCGAAGAGTTGAGTTCTGTGAGGAGTTGAGGAGTTCGGCAGGAGGTTCTGAGTGCCGAGAGAGACGCGCAACCCGCAGAGGTACGAGAGGAAGACGACGCTGTTCAAACAGCCCCTGCGCGCGCACAGCTTTGACGCGCAGCTTTGACGCGCTGCTACACTGGAACCAGATTGCGGTGGAGTCGGTGGCTGTCCACTTCCAGCCCCGACATCCCGTGCGGGATCAAGCTCCAGCCTGCATCCAGCTGAACCTTCCTCTCCTTCCAGCCATTCGTTCCTGCCTTCATTCCCCAGTCGTGTGAGTCTGCTCGTCGTCTGTCCTCTGTGTTGTCTGGGGTATAAGTTAAGCCTGTGTAGATAAGCTAGGAATTGCACTGTGTCTTCTTCTTCTTCTGTAAATTACTTTCGTTTCTTTCTCTTCTCTTTGAATGTGGTTGTGTAAATAATTAATAAATATCTGTTCCTTCACTTTGGTTTTCTTTCCCATCCGATCGCTTACGTCCTGTCCCCCATTGATATACCTGGCACGATTTGGCCAACGCTCAGGATCGGGTTAGTAATTGTTAAATGGCTCGAACTCCGGGTTGCTAAAAACCGCTCGGCAACTAGTCTATCTAAAACCGTGGTTCGAGCAGAAGTTATTCCCTCGTTCCCGGCTGGCGGTAGTAATGAGGTACGTAGCGAACCCCTAGGCCTAACAAACCCTACCTACCGTCGGTCCGGGAAGGACGTTGTAGCTTCAGGATCGGCGACAGCCAGTATAAAGGACAAGGGGTTAACCCCCCTTGGCAAGGGGAGCGCCGTCGTCCCAGATCCGTAACAATATATTAATGGTGATGTCACAGGTGCCTCCATTATGACGTCATAATTCGACAAGTACAAAACTTCATCCGATCAAGATGACATTTCTTGAGCGTCATCAAGGGATAAATTGGTGGAGAAAATAAAATGATGACGTCATCGGTCACGTGGTTATGCCCCCATATTTTTTTAAACACAAAAGCCTTAATAACTACTAAAAACACGTCCTGGTGAGGGGCTGCAATCTCTGATTGCTCTTTCTTGTTGTTTTTATGTTTCCGTGGCACACACAACGACAACAACACCACCAACAACAACAACAGGCACACACACCCACTCACCCCTCACCCCCCACACATATAGCCTGGACGTAGCCCCCAGCCACTATGATCTCCTTCGACATTTGAAATCATCCATGTGGCAATTGATTCACTGATGAAGAGGAAGTGACTGAAGCAACCCAGATTTGCCTGAAGGCACAATTTGAAACTTCTATTTTACAACAATATAGAATTTGAAGGGCAAATAAAGAAAATGCATTGAAGTGAAGGGATACTATAATGGAAAATCAAAAGGTTTTCATGTCCATTGTATCACATTCTTAGAACCTTTTCAATGACCCTCATAAGACGAAGGGGAAGGAAAGGGAAGTAGAATATATTGAGCATGTGCAGTAGGGGCGAGGGTTGGCGAGTTAAAATTTCTACATTATTTGCATATAATATGTATCTGGAATCTTATTTTGCTTTCACCAATCATATTTGGGCTGGTAGGATGGCCTTGATCATTATACACACTCGCCTCTAAGCTATCTCACTTGGGTTCGAATCCTGACTCAGGTATAAACTGTCATCCTGGTGTTTCACAGGCAGGGTGATTCATCAATGTGTGCCATCCCTCAGAAGGACTTAAATGGGTGTCCCGTCTGCCGGTATTAGTTGGTGGACATTAAAGATCCGATGGTGTCCTTCGCGAAGAGTAGGCGAGCGATCGCCAACACCATGGCGAAATTCCAAATTCTTGTCCTGACTTCCTGTGTCTGAGTGGGGACTCATCCAGGATTACAACCCTAGCCATAGAAAATGCTTCAGAAACACCGACGCTCTGTATAAAGCATGGTTTATGATCTGATCTGAATCATATTTTTTCTTTCTAGCGTGATTTATAAAGTAAAAAAAAGATTTTTCTTCCGCATTAAAAATAAATTGCTTTTAATATTATTAATTTATCAGCAGTAGTAAATAGCATTTATCAAATTTGAAAAAACTCCAGGTGAATGACAAAATTAAATTTACTACTTGTTGTTTGTTAAAGTCTTTTTTACAGCGTAGCCCACAGGGCAATGCCATTTGGACCAGCGTTTTTCTGTCCGTATGTATGTATGTCCCTTCTGCCAGCATTTTGCGGGTTTGTTCCCTTTAAAATTCGTTTTCTCTGCAATCGTTGGTCCGATTGACACAAAATTTTCACCATAGCAGCGCCTCCTCCTGTATAATCTATCATGATAATTATGATATCATAGGTCATGTGGTAGGGTGCCATCTTGGAAAAAACGAGAAACTTTGCACCTGTAGCGGTTACCGCTGGATGCACACAATCGCCTTGCACCGGCCAGAACACGGCCAGACGCGCCTCTCCCGGGCATGCCCGGACTCACTGTTCCCGGGCACGCCCGAACCTCCCGGGCACGCCCGGTCTCGTCTTTCCCGGGCATGCCCGCTCTCGCCTTTCCAGGGCTCGCCCAGAGCATCCGGGCATGCCCGCTATCGCCTTTTCAGGGCTCGCCCAGAGCGTCCGGGCATGCCCGCTATCGCCTTTCCAGGGCTCGCCCAGAGCGTCCGGGCATGCCCGCTATCGCCTTTCCAGGGCTCGTCCAGAGCGCCCGGGCACGCCCAGCCTCGACTTGCCAGACCGCAGCCAAACACGCCCGGGCAGGTCCAGACTCGCCTTTCCAAGGCTCGCCCTTGACACCCGGGCATGCCCGGTTTAGCTTTTGCCAGGCAAACTTCCCGACATAAATGTGTATATATATTGCTGCCCGATAAACGGGCTTGAGAGAATACCTGAGCTGTTTTGTTTCAATAAAGCAACTCGGACGAATTCCGTCTTTGGTCGCGTCAATTCTTTCGACTCGCGTTGGAGCGCAGTTCCTTCATTGGATCACGTCGAGGTCACCAATGAAGGAACTGCGCTCCAACGCGAGTCGAAAGAATTGACGCGACCAAAGACGGAATTCGTCTGAGTTGCTTTATTGAAACAAAACAGCTCAGGTATTCTCTCAAGCCCGTTTATCGGGCAGCAATATATATACACATTTATGTCGGGAAGTTTGCCCGGCAAAAGCTAAACCGGGCATGCCCGGGTGTCAAGGGCGAGCCTTGGAAAGGCGAGTCTGGACCTGCCCGGGCGTGTTTGGCTGCGGCCTGGCAAGTCGAGGCTGGGCGTGCCCGGGCGCTCTGGACGAGCCCTGGAAAGACGATAGCGGGCATGCCCGGACGCTCTGGGCGAGCCCTGGAAAGGCGATAGCGGGCATGCCCGGACGCTCTGGGCGAGCCCTGAAAAGGCGATAGCGGGCATGCCCGGATGCTCTGGGCGAGCCCTGGAAAGGCGAGAGCGGGCATGCCCGGGAAAGACGAGACCGGGCGTGCCCGGGAGGTTCGGGCGTGCCCGGGAACAGTGAGTCCAGGCATGCCCGGGAGAGGCGCGTCTGGCCGTGTTCTGGCCGGTGCAAGGCGATTGTGTGCATCCAGCGGTAACCGCTACACACCTCTATATCTCAGAACCACTTCATGGAAAAATTGAAAGGTAGCTCATTGTAAAGTACTCCCCATGGGGAGTAACATATTTTAATGATGATGTCATAGGTGTCTTCATTATGACGCCATAAATCGACAAGTCGAATGCTTTATATGATCAGCATGAAATTTCTTTGGCTACGCCGTTGTTAGACTATCGGTCTGGTTATTTGTTTAACTTAAAGTCTACCTTTATATTCTTATGCACCATACAGGTGTTTATAACATGGCTGGTGTTACTACAATAATATATCTAAATTCTAAAAGGAGAAGTGTGATGGCATTTAAGGTGGTTCTATATATACTTTGCGATCTGACCCTGCAGTTTGGATTCATTGTATTATTTCATATTCGTGTAAAATATTGCCAAAAAATCGAAACTGAATAAAACTGCTTCAAAGAAAAAGAGAAAAAGATAAAAAAAGAAAACACTGAGTACAATATAATCACAAGGCTCACATTAACAGCTCAGAAACATCTGCTTGCCAGTTTGAAGAATTGTAACTTACAGGAACATGGCCAAGGACGGATGTCACAGCTTCAGAAACATAAGAGATCGTCCCATCCATTCTCACCACCAGCACAAAGCAGTCTAGAGCCTGATGACATCACAACCACACATGGAAGACTAATGCAGTATCTTAATTAGCATCTATGTCACTTGTGATCATTCATAAAGGGAATAAACATTTGTGGAAAGCTATATGAAAATAGATCCAAGAGTGTGGTACAGAAGTGGCATACTATTTAAGTGGTCTAGGCTGGGTTGCATTGCCAACTTGACTATCGACTGTCGGATCGGTGGTTTGCAAAGCGTGCCATCGCTCGGATGGACTTTCAGCTAGGTGTCCCATCTGCAAGTATTAGTTGGTGGGTGTTAAAGATATTTTGGTGTCTTTAGCAAAGAGTAGGTGAGTTATCGCCAGCACACTGGCCTCGTGTTAGGCTAGCGGCTAGGGTGCCGGCTTAGGATCCTAGGATCCTGGGTTCGAATCCCGGTCGATCGCTGAATTAACACCAGGGGGGTTGACTCAGCCTGTCATCCTTCCAAGGTCGGCTAATTGAGTACCAGCTCACTGGTAATTCCCTGTTTGTCGTTAATGGCGGCAAAAAGGGTTGGCGTCAGGAAGGGCATCCGGCCGTAAAACATTGCTTCAAAAAGGGGACCGAAAAACAACAACAACCACGGTTCCCGAAAAAGGCCAACCCCCGCTTTGCGGGGAAAAATGGCCTCTAAAGGTGGTTATTTACACTGGCCAAATGCCCGACTACCACTGGGAAGGCAAAGACTGGGAAGACTACCACTGCGACCCCACCCGCAAACCATCCTGTGCAATCCTTGCCATGGAGCTACTTTGGCAGCATTGAATCTGCTTTCAGGCAGAACTAGAAATAGAGAGAGATGAAAATATAAAATTAAATATAAGTCTCTGTGAAGGTCAGTGTTGGTCTGCATCGGCGTTGGAGATAAACGGAGGAGGATTGTATGCAGTACAATTGTAATCAGTAATTGGCATTCATTCAAACTCACTCCAATCGGCCGATGCCAAATACCGAAAAATTGCCGATATCGGCCTGTGCCGATTACCGATTCCGACATCGGCCCAGCACTAGGCAGAACATATGGCTTTACATACCCAACACTACATAAGAGTGTCGACTTATATTTAGTTTTGATGCCATCATGGAATAACCCAAATTAGATGGCTCAATGACAAGCCCAATACAATCTGAACAATCAGGTCGCTCAAAATAATCAATGAATAATTATATAATTAACTTTGCCTGTATTCAAAGGTCAGATGGAGGTGTTTAATAAATTAAGAGTTACATGCAAAGCAGAGGGATACCTCAATCATGAGTAGAGAGAACTCTTTCGATGTTAAGATGGATGGTTTCCACTCATTCCGCTGTATCTGTAGGTCTGCCAGCAGGAAATAGGCAACATAAATTGTCAGCAAAACAAGAAAATGCATGATGATAAAATGTTGTCCATCTTCCACAATGAACACACCGATTGTTAAGTAGAACTTCTAGACTAGAGTCTTCGTTCAAAGTTCCCTTGTTAATATCACAAATATAACTTGCAACTGCATCAACAATCATACCTTCACTCCGTTAACTCCTACAAATGCAGCCAGGCTCGCAAAACATCTCTGTTCGTGTGGGGGGTGGGAGGGGGGGGGGAGGTGGGACGTGTCATAACCTCCTCCTGTCCGACCCCACCCGGTTTCATACAGAGGAAGAAATAGACAGGACATCTTTATCTCGCTATCTCTAAATCAGACAACACCTGACCGCTTGAGGGCAACATTAAAGCCTCCTTACTCTAATACACCCTAATACAGGATAGAATTTCTAAAGCTACACGAACATACACAGCATCTAAGGCCTTAATCTCCCTATTACCCATTCCACATAAGAATAATATATAGTACAGTGGAGTACAAAAGTCTGAGAAGCAAATTTATTTAGTTGGATGGGAAAACAAAATAAATTGTAATATAAAAGTAAAAGCACTTTGTAGGAATTTCCATGAACTCTTCATACTAAAATATGCAATTTGGTATCTGTCTGTCTGACTGTTTTTTAACTGTGATACATTTGATCATTACTTATTCAATCACAACCAAACTTTACAGTACTCTGGGTCATACGATAGAGGTTGTAGTGATTTAACTTTGCCTCCACCCCAAGGGGGGTTTCCCCGCCAGTCGCTGTTGCTGTTTAACACGAAACTGAAAGGGAGGAAACCCGAGATGTGTGCATTTACTAAGCAGCCAGCTAGCGCTTGCCAAGCCAGCCGTTCCTTAAGAACAGTTTCGAATTGAGTGCTTGCTTGAATGCTTAAACCATTTGGCGAGATCTCTACAAGAAACTTGGTAACTGAACACATCCCTGGAACCTGATGTTCTTGAGGCCCGACACTAGATCTACTGTAATCTATTTACCCCAGAGAGGAATGACGCTTCCTGCCACCCACATACGGGACAGATGTACTAGTAAGGAACGAGTAACATTAAATATAACAGGAAAATTTAAATCTGTTTTAACATATAATCAATATCAGTATGACCCCCTTTTGCCTTGAGAACAGCCTCAACTCAATGTAACATTGATTCAACATGTTTATGGATTATGCTTGAGGTATTTTCCCAACAGTTTTGTAATGCACAGTTTTAATATTGAATCAAGGCATTCACGAACTATGAAAAAATATATATATATTGATTGAAAGAGAGGGTGGGCATGTTTAGTCCTAAACAAAACTTGAAACATTATTCTGACTGTTCCATATAAGTTTCAACTGGAAAGTTGTGTATGTTTGTTGTAATAAATCAATTACAAGACCGATTGTCTAACAACGGTGTAGCCGGGCTTGTTTGATACTTTAGTTAAAGAGGATAGTATGACCTGGGTGGGGATAGCAGTTAGCAGTTAACAAATTGTAAGTATTAAAAAATTTTGACTACAAGTATGGACAGCCGGTTCGTGAATGACTTGGGTAAAAAAACTGTGAATGGCAAACAATGAACCTATATATCTATTCAGTCGTCAATTCCATTCCATTCAGATCAATTCAGTCGAACGTCAGGCACGTTCTCTATATTTTCATTCCAAACATCATCATTCACCATTCCAAACACAAATTAACACCATAGTATTAATATATCAAAATATAATGTTAAATCATGATTGTATTGAGATATCAAACCAACGAACAGTCATCATCTGTTCACTTCTGCATTCGGGAGCAAGGTCCGCGTCATTCGCATTTCAAAATCATAATTGTATCGAGGAATTTCTGAAACCTCCTACCTACCTCACGGCACCCGCTGGGACCCCAAAACGTTCCACAGAAGGTTATTATATTTCCTTTTAGTGAAATATGTAACTGTAATTGTTACTAAACGAGTCCCCCTGTCATGTGACCAGATCCTCAGCTCTGATTGGTGTACATTTGTGGGGACATACATATGGACAGACAAAACGCTGTTCTAGACGGCATTGCACGTAGATACCTATTTAAGGGACACCCTGTATTTATAAAGGTACAGTACATGATTTTAATCAATACTATGATAATAAGTCATAGTAGGAAGGCCATGGATGCTGAATCATAGCAGGACCAATAAATCTTAGTAGGAAGGCAAAGGAAGATTTTTCATAATTAGGCCATGGTTGCTTCCAAATCATTGACCCATAATCAATCTGGGAACTATATGTTGCAGTTTCAGGCTGTATCAGGAAGAACATTTGCTGTGGAAATACAGATTGGGTGTGAGCTGTAGGACCAGTTCGACTCCACGTTATCATTCCTGATATAGTCCAGCATATGCTCGAACAGGTGGTCACTTTATGCAACTTCCACAAGCGCACGTTTTCCTCTGGAGCTCTTACATAGGAAAATCATAAGTTCAGGTCAGGCAGATTAGATCTTAACCTGTTGCTGGTGGCCAGCCTAGGCAGCACAAACTGGTACATTTGCTGATTCTCTGCAAATGGGGCTGGTTTAGCCTAAGACAGTGGCTGAGCCTAGTAAACATCACGCAATAGAACAGCCTAAAACAAAAAAGAAGATCACACTGATGCTTGCAGATTTTTGAATCTCAATATAATAACAACTAGAAAGCAACTCAAAATGCAAAGGCCATCCGATTTGTACTCAAACTACACTTGACGAAAGGAACAGCAAAAAAAAAAAAAAAAAGTATTCATTAGTATTGTTGCGGATATGAGATTGCCCTCCATCCATATCCGCTTGTAAATATTCCCCTATTTCCCCAATACTTCCCAACTATCCCCAATCCCCCATTCCCTAGTCCCATTTTCTGTAAACAACACTCTGTAGACCCGACCTCCCCCTATTTCCCCCATTAAATGTCGCATCCAGGTCCACCGCATCTCACGTAGACAACTATAGGACATCTTGCTAGTTATTCTTAGTCTATGTCAGTTAAGGACTCGTTTCCATTAATTCTGACTCTTCGTTGCACCAGAATGTGATTGTATGGCACCGTTAGAAAGTTTAGGACCTCCCAATACCTCCCCGCAGCTCTTCCTCATGGTACAACAACAACAACAACAACAACAGCGGCGGCGGCGCGGGGAGTGTGCGTCCTCACTCCGGCTTGGTTAGCCGCCATTGAACATGTGCTCCGACGGGGTTACCACGCAGGGGCTCGCTGTCAGCTCCTCGTCAAGGGCGGAGCCCGGTAACCCCCCGCACCCAATAGAAGCGGCGGACCGATCCCATCTGGGGCGGGGCCAACGAGCCGAGGGCGTGTCACTCCCCGCTGAGCATGCGCAGGAAGAGGGAGGTGACGTGAGATGCGCCCTCAGCTTGGAAAGAGAAGACGCCACCTCCGAGCGCTGCGATACCTCCCCGCATCTCTGGACCGGACCGTGTTTGATTCTGCCCCTGAGCCAAGGTGCACCTTGTGCTATCGACTGCCTGTCCTTCCCTGCCATCAATCCCCGTGTAAGTCAGTCTTGTCCCGTTTGTCTGTGGTCTGTCGGGGATAGATAAGACTGTGTCTAAGTGCCCATCTTTTCTGTGCTTTACCTCTTACCCTGTAATCTACCCCTTTTCTGCATCACCAATTATATCCTCCTCCGGAGGTCTTGAGAACTGTACCCCTTGTGTCGTTTCATTTATCCCAGCCGTTGTGTCCTTTCCTTCATTGATTTAGCGTAGCGCGATTCGGCCAACGTTTGAGTGGAATCGGGCGGGATCGGGTTCTAATCGGGGAGTAACTGTTCGGACGCGGTAATACACCACCGCTCGGTAAAATAACATCTAAAACCGCGTCTGTAACAGTATTCTCCATATTTTCATAAAAGGTTTGTTGAAAGTTGATGATAAAAGCTCAAATGGTAAAGTAGAAAGCATCTTAACATGGGCTGGCACGGCCTATTTGTATTTACTGTAACTTTGCCATTTCACATTTTGACCCAATTATTAATTAGTCTTGTCTATATTTTCATAATAAAAATTTGTTGAAAATTTTATGGCAAATGGTCAATAAGTTATTGCCTGGACTGACACACCAACACACACCAACACACACACACACACACACACGTGATTGCAAAAGCCAACTTCCTCTGCAAGGGGGACGGGCTATTTACCAGCAAACAAGGCGAACATTTTCACCAAAGTTTCCCTTTTAAGCAATTTTTCAAGACAATAATATACTAACAACAATGCATATTATGACATTTATAACAGTTACTACTAGAGTTGCAAACCCATGATAAAAACTAGAAAATAGAATTCAACGTAAAGGTGTCGGTGAATGATATGCCTCCATTCTCGTTTCATGTCAACCCAATGTTATCTTTGATGTCAAAAATAAAAGTGACATGTATGTTTGATGTCAAAAATAAAAGTGACATGTATGTTTGATGTCAAAAATAAAAGTGACATGTATGTTTGATGTCAATAATAAAAGTGACATGTATGTTTGATGTCAATTATAAAACTGACATGTATGTTTGATGTCAATAATAAAAGTGACATGTATGTTTGATGTCAATAATAAAAGTGACATGTACGTTTGATGTCAATTATAAAAGTGACATGTATGTTTGATGTCAATAATAAAAGTGACATGTATGTTTGATGTCAATAATAAAAGTGACATGTATGTTTGATGTCAATAATAAAAGTGACATGTATGTTTGATGTCAATAATAAAAGTGACATGTATGTTTGATGTCAATAATAAAAGTGACATGTATGTTTGATGTCAAAATAAAAGTGACATGTACGTTTGATGTCAATAATAAAAGTGACATGTACGTTTGTTGTCAATAATAAAAGTGACATGTATGTTTGATGTCAAAAATAAAAGTGACATGTATGTTTGATGTCAATAATAAAAGTGACATGTATGTTTGATGTCAATAATAAAAGTGACATGTATGTTTGATGTCAATAATAAAAGTGGCATGTATGTTTGATGTCAATAATAAAAGTGACATGTACGTTTGATGTCAATTATAAAAGTGGCATGTATGTTTAATGTCAATAATAAAAGTGACATGTATGTTTGATGTCAATAATAAAAGTGACATGTATGTTTGATGTCAATAATAAAAGTGACATGTACGTTTGATGTCAATTATAAAAGTGGCATGTATGTTTGATGTCAATAATAAAAGTGACATGTATGTTTGATGTCAATAATAAAAGTGACATGTATGTTTGATGTCAATAATAAAAGTGACATGTATGTTTGATGTCAATAATAAAAGTGACATGTATGTTTGATGTCAATAATAAAAGTGACATGTACGTTTGATGTCAATAATAAAAGTGACATGTACGTTTGTTGTCAATAATAAAAGTGACATGTATGTTTGATGTCAAAAATAAAAGAGACATGTATGTTTGATGTCAATAATAAAAGTGACATGTATGTTTGATGTCAATAATAAAAGTGACATGTATGTTTGATGTCAATAATAAAAGTGACATGTATGTTTGATGTCAATAATAAAAGTGACATGTATGTTTGATGTCAATAATAAAAGTGACATGTATGTTTGATGTCAATAATAAAAGTGACATGTATGTTTGATGTCAATAATAAAAGTGACATGTATGTTTGATGTCAATAATAAAAGTGACATGTATGTTTGATGTCAATAATAAAAGTGACATGTATGTTTGATGCCAATAATAAAAGTGACATGTATGTTTGATGTCAATAACAATAAAAGTCACAAGAAAAATTAAAGGTCACATGAGAGAGAGAGGGAGAAAAAGCATGAGTGGCAGGGGAGGAAGGGGAGAGAGAGGGATAATTGTAGCAGAAAGATAATATAAGATGCGTCTCAGTCAACTTATGGTCTGCAAAATCTTTTTCAAAGGGCACATGACCTTTGACTTGTTGAGGACAAAACAGAATGAGTTCAACTTTGTGTTGCAGTCCATACTTGTGCCAGGTTTTGTTGAAACACCTGCAGTGGTTCACAAGTTATTGTGGTAACAAAAAGAAAACCTGATAACGCACGAAGCTGAAAAAAGAATGCCTCAGTCAGACCTTCAGCTATGGAGCCATAAAAATAACATTTTATTTACCGTACCGTATTTACCTCGCATAAAAGTTGTGATTCGGTACAACATTCAACAAACTATAATTCCTGCTCAGTGGGCATGCCTTGCTGTTGTTTCTGGCATTGTTGCTTCTGCTTTTGGTGCTGCAGGAAGTTGATCGTTTGTTGCAACACACTCGTCTTATCTGTCCGACGCTTGCCAGAAGGAAGCAACCTGCTCAACTGCCCGATGAGTTCATTGAACTGCTTCCGACGTTTCTTCTCAGAGCGGACTCTCTGTGCCCTGCACGCCAAACATGTGATATCGACATGATGCAATCACCCCGAACTACAGTCTTTTGTAAGAATCTGTGTTAAACTTTAATTTTGGCTACAAATGGAGTCCTGTAAACCCTAAGCATCTCAGAATTGTCACTTGGTTTTTTAGTAAGATAAGTGTTATCATCATTTCATTACCCTCACCAGAGGAGAGGGTATTGCATTTGAGTCCGTTTGTCTGTCTGTTTGTCTTTGTGTCCGCACAGAATAAATATGATTTTCTCTGCAACCGTTGGTCCGATTGACAGAGAATTTTCACCACAGGTGCATCTCCACCTGTATAATTTTTAATGATAATTATGACGTCATATGTCACGTGGTAAGGGCGCCATCTTGGAAAAACCGAAACACTGAACCTCTATATCTCCAAAAGTACTCCATAGAAAGCGTTGAGACATGGCTCATTGTAAAGAACTCTCCATGGGGAATAACATATGTTAATGATAATGTCATAGGTGCCTCCATTATGATGTCATAATTCGACAAGTACAAAACTTCATCCGACCAAGATGAAAGTTTTGGAACGTCATCTAGGGATAAATTGGTGGAAAAAAAAAAGATGACGTCATCGGTCACGTGGTTCCGCCGCCATATTTGTTTCAAAACAAAAGCCTTGAAAACCACTAAAACACGTCCTGGCGAGGATCTGCAATCTCTGATTGCTCTTTCTTGTTTCCTTAGTGTTAGTGTTAAGCCTTAGTGTTAAGGAACATCATTTCCTTAGTGTTAGTGTTAAGGAACATCATTTCCTTAGTGTTAAGCTTTTTATTATTTATTTTATCTCCAAATTTTGTGTTAAGCTTTTTGCCTTTCACAAAATACATGAAAGTCTTACTGTAGAAATTTTACATTTTGTGCGAGTAAACCTACAATGGCAGCTGTTTAGTTACAATTCTGTACTGCACAAATATTTTTTCACATATACGCGTTGTTATAACTTGAACAACATAGGGAACTAACACATAATGCTATCAGTGATGTAACACTAAAACCTAATTCTCATAGTAAAGATATCTTATAATCCTATGGGATCGTAAACTATATCTTGTTTCTTTTTATTAATGCAATAAAGTGAGATGTAACACTGTGTGCACGAAGCTGATTCGGCCCATACTACGCCGCCTTGCTTTATTACATTGGGACATAAATTAATGCAGTGACTGATTCAAATGACATTTCCTGCGGATGTAATAATTAATTTATTTGTTTTCCAAAGAAGCTCTGTTGCGTCTGTTGGCATGCCCCCTTTGTTTTCGTCATTGGCCCTCATTGAATGTCTTAGAGCCATCTCAAAGTTTTGCTGTCATCAAGAATCCTGGACTTGGACATCACAGCATTGTCACCTGCTCACCTGACATCTTCTAACATCTTTTCGACCAAAAACAAAAATGCTGAAATGAAGAAAGTATTTCTGTTTTGAACTGTACCCTTCCAATGATCTACAACCTCTACTATCTTGTTGCATGACGAGAGTCCCAGATGTCCTTTTGTACTCCAGAAGTGTGGGCTTTGGAGATCATCAAGGCCATTCCACCATTTGTGGGCTACACAAGACACTCAAAAATAGCACTAGCACTCAAAAATAATTATCTGCACTTGCTTTTTCTGAGCTTTGCACCAATGCTGGTCGTGTATGTTACACGCATTCTTTCTGGTGGAAAAGCACTATAATTGACCTTTGGTCTAACTCTACACAGCATATATTAAATCCCAAAGAAGCAAGGGCAATCAATGCTTGACGAACACTTCAAAGTTGTGAACATATTTTTTTCTTCTTCCTTTATTCTTAGTCGTCCTCTTCTTCTCACATTTCTCCATTTGAAGACCTTTTTCCACACTCCTTCATTTTAGGACCTAAGACCAACACAGACTGCAAAGGATGTACTCATATATAACTGTGCATTATTGGAACAACATTTGTACCCAATGACCGAGGAAACTGGTGGAAGTTGCGTACTTTTGTTTTCACCATGATAATTTCAAAGCTGCTTTCTGTGTGCGATGCTGCTCATTCATTTCCAGTACTCTTTTTGCTTTGGCTGCAAACTGTGTTGTTCCCTTTCCCCAATAGATGCTTATGATCATGTTGGCTTTTGCTATAGGGGTGAAAATATTTGTCTGGAAATAACTTTTTTGGGTTTACATTTGATTAATTTTAAAGCATAGTTTGTTGAAGTTACTGCATGAGTTTATATCAACACAAATCGAGGGCGGCACCGATTATGCCTTAAATTTGAAAACTCAATAAAACCAAATATATTTCATAGCCAAAACAAGGTGTGATTTTGACCTCAGATGATCGATACATTTACAACTCATCGTTCAAAGCATCATTCAATCATCGCTCAAATACTTTAGTGGCCAAAAATATTGGCACCTTTGCACTTTTTTCAAATAATGCACCATTTCTTCCAGAAAATTGTTGAAATTAAAAAATATTTTGGTATCCACAAATGTATATCTTTGGTTTATAGTGGAACAAACATAAAAAGCTGAAAAAATTACTAAATCTTAGCTTATTCCGCACAGAAATCCTAAAATGGCCTGAACAATATTATTGGCACCTTTTAGAAGTTGTTCGAAATAATTAGATTTCAAGCAGGTGATTCTCCTTTACTTTGGAATTGAACTCACCTGTAATGAGTTGCAGGTGCCTGCAATATAAAAATCACTCATTCAACCAGTTTGAAAGGAGAAAAGGAATCATTCTGCTATTTTGTTTCACTGTGTGTACATGGAGAAAAGTGGAGCATGGAGAAAAGAAAGAAAACCAGAGAATTGCCTGAGGAGGTCAGACACAAGATTGTAGCCAAGTATGGACAATCTCAAGGCTACAGGTGCATCTCCAGAGACCTCGATGCTCCTGTGTCCACCGTACGCAATGTTATCAGGAAGTTGAAGGCCCATGGCACTGTAGCCAACCTCCCAGGACGTGGCCGTAAGAGAAGACTTGATCGAAGATTGCAGCGAAGGATTATTCAATTGGTGGAGAAAGCACCTCGATCAACTGCCAAACAGATTCAAGCTGACCTTCAGAAACAAGGTACGACAGTTTCAACTCGCACCATCATTCGCCAACTCAATGAAAGGGGGTTCTATGGTAGGGGACTCAGAAGGACCCCACTGCTAAGAAAGCCTGACTGGAGTTTTCCAAAACACACCTGAACAAGCCAAATTCATTCTGGGAGAATGCCCTGTGTACAGATAAGACAAAATTAGAGCTTTTTTTTTGAAGCACATCATCTCTATGTTTACAGAAAACAAAATGAAGCGTTCAAAGAAAAGAACACCTTCCCTAGAGTCAAACATGGAGGAGGTTCAGTGATGTTTTGGGGTTTCTGTGCTGCCTCTGGCACTGGGTGCCTTGAATGTGTGCATGGCATCATGAAATCAGGAGATTACCAAGGCATTTTGGAGTGCATGGGTTGAACACAGTGTCAGAAAGCTGGGTCGCTGTCAAAGGTCATGGGTCTTGCAGCAGGATAATGACCCCAAACACACTTCAAAAAGCGACGCGGAATGGTTCAAGACAAAACGCCGGACTGTTCTGAAGTGGCCAGCAATGAGTCCAGATCTAAATCCCATTGAACACCTGTTGGGAGATCGGAAAACAGCAGTTGGGAGAAGGCACCCTTCAAATCTGGGAGAACTGGAGCAGTTTGCACAAGAAGAGAGGGCCAAACTGCTAGTAGAGAGGTGTAGGAAGCTCATTCATGGCTGTAGGAAGCACTTGACTGCAGTTATTTTGTCCAAAGGCTGTGCTACCAAATATTAAGTCAAGGGTGTCAATAATTTTATCAATGCCATTTCTTTTTTTTTCTGATTTAAAAGGATGTACTAAGTTCTGAATCAAAAACAAAGGTTCTGTAATATTAACAGGGAAATAAAGAATTGTAGAGACCAAATACTTTTGTCAATTTCAACTTATTTTTTAGAGAAAATTGTTATTTGAAAGTTATTGAAAAAAGCTATTTGAAAATTTATTTTATTAAAATAGTTATTTGAAAAAAGTGCAACGTTACCAAGAGGTCAAAAGGTCAAAGGTCAACTCTAGGTCAAACTTTATCAAAAACTCTCTTCCTCACTCGCCCTGCAATGCCCTCTCTCCACCTCACCCCCAGGGATACCTCTGGCTATGGCTTCCCCTTCGCTCCCACCTTTTGTTCATGTGTGTTGTACCGTCCACCAAACAGTGATGTCTCCTTCGACATCTCGCTGTCTGACAATATGGACCAACTTCTATCCACTCATCCCAACTCTCTCTTCCTCATATGTGGTGATTTCAATTGTCAACATGCCAGTTGGCTGGGCGTCGCTACCTCTCTCACCAGCCATGGCTCCTCAGCAAAGGACTTCTGCGACTCACTGGGACAGACACAATCTGTCAATTTCCCGACCCGGATCTCAGTCAACGGAGCATCTTCTCTTCTGGACTTGGTTATGACTAACTTCCCTGCAAATGTCTGCTGCTCTTCTTCTGCTCCAATCGGCTCATCTGATCACGTGCTTGTTAAAGTGGACATCTCTCTGACCATTCTCAGGGAGCCTCCTCAGCATCGACGAGTCTGGCATTTCATTCAGGCCTACTGGCACGGTCTTCAAACAGCATTCAATCATCTGGACCGGTCTCCCATCTCTACCGCCTCTGACATCAACTCATCCTGGGAATTCTTCCAAAGTAAATTGCTCTCTCTCATGCACAGATTTATCCCATCTCATCTTCAGTTGTCATACCCTTCCTCCCGTCCATGGTACACGGATTCTTGTGGTGAGGCTGTTGCCCAGAAACAACTTGCCTTCGCCTCCTGGAAAGCAAATCCAATGGAAGGGAAATCTCATTTCCTTTCACAAAGCCCGAAACAAGTGTGTGTCCACCCTCAGGAGAGCCAAGAAACAATACCTCTCCGTTCTCAAGACCGAACTCTCTTATCTGTCTCCCTCTTCCAAATCCTGGTGGCGTCTGGTCAAATTTGTTTCTGGTGTTTGTTCCCCCTCCATCCCCTCCCTTACCTCAAACGGCTACACAGCTGACTCCGCACGTGAAAAAGCTGAATGCCTCAACTCTGTGTTTGCCTCTAAATCTTGTGTCCCAAACCCATCCCTCTCTGTACCCACCGTACCCAGTCGTACCCAGCTGCTCCTGGACCCTGTGTCCTTTCCTCCTGACAAGGTGGAAAAGTTTCTGTCAACCCTTGACTCTGATTCTGCAACTGGACCTGACGGCATCAGCCCACGGGTCCTAAAATCCTGTTCCTCCGCTCTTTCACTCCCTCTCTCTGTTCTCTTCACCCTCTCTTTTGCTCAAGGTCATCTGCCATCTGCTTGGAAATCAGCCAACATCACCGCTTTACACAAAAAGGTGCAAAAACAGATCCTAGCAACTACAGACCAATCAGCCTTCTCCCAATTATCAGCAAAGTCATGGAATCCATCATTGCTTTGGATATGAAATCTTTCCTCTTCTCCAATGGCTTGATCTCTGATCATCAATTTGGTTTCAGACCAGGTCACTCTACTCTGGACATGCTGCTTCTGCTGTCTCAACAATGGATAGAGGCCCTCAATGCCAAACAGGAAATTAGAGCTGTCTCCCTTGACATATCACGTGCCTTCGATATGGTCTGGCACCCGGCTCTGCTCACCAAACTCTCCTCCTTTGGGATCCATGGAAATCTCCACGCATGGCTGGCGGACTTTCTCTCTAGTCATAGTCACCATGTGGCCCTGAATGGGTTTCTCTCATCTCCTCTTCCTGTTAAGGCTGGAGTTCCCCAAGGCAGTGTTCTGGGCCCTGTGCTTTTTCTGGTCTTCAACAATGATCTCTCTGACTCTCTTGAAAATCCTCTCTATCTCTTTGCTCATGACTCAACTCTCTGCCGCTCCATTCCTAATCCCTCAGATCGGCAGTCTGCAGCCTCCTCACTCTCTGCAGACCTGGACAAAATCACAGACTGGTCAAACAAGTGGAACATGTCTTTCAATCCTGACAAATCTCACACTTTTACGATGTCTCTCCGGAAAGACCGACTGGACAACCATCCCATCCACTTTCTGAATAATCCTCTCCAAGAAGTTCTGTCACTCAAGCTTTTGGGTCTCACTATCTGCCATGATCTTTCCTGGGAAAACCACATTTCAAATCTGGCCTCCAAAGCCAGACGCCAACTGGGCATCCTCCGTCGTGCAAAGTCCTTCCTTGGCACACCTGAGCGCATCACCCCATACAAGGCTTTAATCCGCAGCTCAATGGAATACTGCTCTCCCGTCTGGGCTCATGCTCCTGCCTCACACTTAGCTCGTCTTCACGCTGTTGAAACAAAAGCGTTCAGAATCATTGGAATCTCCCGCGATGAAGCTATCTCCGAGGGCCATTCACTTACTCACCACAGGCAGGTTGGTGGTCTTTCCGTCTTCTACCGACTCCTCTCCGGCCTTGCTCCCCCAGCTCTCTCTCTAGGCTCTGTCCCCCAAATATTCCTACAGGTCGCACAAGATCTGCCTGCAAACCTCTTATGGTTAAACTGCCAAAATCAAGACTCTCTGCTCACCTTCACTCCTTCATTCCTCTTTTCTCCCGCCTCTGGAACAAACTCCCTCACTCTCTTCAATCCCACTCCTCCCTCCAGGTCTTTAAAACAGCTGTTCACCACCATCTCTTATCTTCCCCCATCCAAAACCTTGATCTTTTCTACCCCCGCTAATTTCACCCCAAATCCACTTTTTTGAAATACCAACTTCTTTCCTGGAAGTCCTTGGTGTCCTTGTGTTTTATACTTCTCCCAACCCCCTCCCCCTTCCCACGCCTCCTCCCCGGAAGCCCTCTCCCTCCTACAGATCTCCCGTTGTCCCTGCTCTCAAATGTTTTGTTTGTGTGCTTCCCCTTCTCTCCCCATATTGTCTACTGCTCCCCTTTTTATATACTTTGTTTGTCTGTTTGATTTGTTTGTGTGATAAATTCTTTCACAAGCCTCGATTCTGTATAACAAAAAAAAAAAAAAACTTCCAAAATCATCAATTTGCATTTGAAAAACCGTCAATTTGCATCCGATTGACTTGATAATAGAACAGCATTTGCGTATTGCCTCACTGAATTGGGAAACCAACTTTTTTTTTGGACAAAAGGTCAAGGTAAACTCAAAGTCAAATTTCCGAAGTCATTCATTTTCATCTGAAAACCCATCAATTTTCGTCCAATAGACTTGAAAATTGAACAGCATTTATTTAGTGCTTCATTGAATTGGGAAACCAACTATTTTTGAGGTCAAAATGTCAAAGGTCAACTCAAGGTCAAACTTCCGAAAATCATGAATATTCATCTGAAAACCCATCAATTTTCGTCCAATTGACTTGAACATTGAACAGCATGTGCATAGTGCCTCACTGAATTGGGAAACCAACTATTTTTTTAGGTCAAAAGGGCAAAGGTCAACTCAAGGTCAAACTTCTAAAATCATCATTTTTCATCTGAAAAATCGTCACTTTTCATCCTGTTGACCCCGAGCTTTGATCAAGATCGTCAATTTAAATCTTGATGAAATGGACAATTTACTCAATGGAAAACTTTTGGGGGGGGGGGGGGATTTTGCAAGTATCATGCTCCGCATGACGTCTTCTTGTATGTCTGTTTGTTTGTCTGCCTGTATGTCAGTCGCCTACAGGTCACAATTTTCAACCGATCTTCACAAAACCTCACCAAATGGTAGAGTTGGCCAAAAGCAAGAAGCCTATTGTTTTTGGGATTAAAAGGTCAGTAGGTCAACATAGGCCAAAGGTCACCAACTTTGTCAAATTTCTAAAATCCTCAATTTCATCCGATTGACTTGAAATTTTTAAGAGGATATGCATATATGGTCACTGAATTCAACCACCAACTATTTTTGTGGTCAACATAGGCCAACAACTTATTTTAGGGATTTTGCAAGTATTGTACTATGCACGCCATATTTCTTGTTTGTTTGTTTGTCCGCACAGAATAAATTTGAGTTTCTCTGCAACTGTTGGTTTGATTGACTGGAAATTTTCACCATAGGTGTAACTCCACCTGTAGAATTGTTTAATAATAATTATGACGTCATATGTCACATGGTATGGGCGCCACCTTGGAAAAAACGAAAAAAATTGCACCTCTATATCTCCGAAAGCGCTGCATAGGAAAAATTGAGACATGGCTTAAATTGTAAAGAACTCTCCATGTGGAGTAACATAGTTTAATTATGATGTCATAGGTGCCTCCATTATGACGTCATAATTCGACAAGTACAGAATTTCATCCGATCAAGATGAAATTTCTTGAGCGTCATCTAGGGATAAATTGGTGGAGAAAAACATAATGACCTCATTGGTCACGTGGTTCGGCCGCCATATTTGTTTTAACACAAAAGCCTTAAAAACAACTGAAAATACATCCTGGACAGGGTCTACAATCTCTGATTGCACTTTCTAGTTCAATTTTGCAAATGGAAAGTTTTGGGCCTTTCTTCCACTCTGCTGCACACACTGATTTGTTTGGTCCGAGTGATCGCAGCTACAACGTGTCAAGCCATTTGAACAATCTGGTGGTCGGGATCATCCTCAGTCCGTACCTACTAGATTAAAATGGCAGGCTGCATTATACTCATGTTTTCCTTTTAGACCTTCATTTCAAGTTTCCATATGTAATTGGAATGAAATAGTGAGAATTGTGATTTTTTTCGACAGGTGTCTAAAAATTCATAATTTTGACATATTTTGTCCATTGTTTGTCTGTGATATTTACAAATGGTGATAATGCTTCAGGTACCTCTTCACTTTTCTCTTGTCATCTCGCCATGGTGAGTCATTTGGGGTTCCAGAGCTCCTTTATGGGCAAAAAGCAAAATAGAAGCTTGTATTTTTCAGTTAACACAGGCACAATTAATAAGGGAACCGTAAGCAATAAAGTAAGATCAACTGTAACATCCATTGGAACATCATCTATCAGTATTTAGAAATACAGAGCAATTAGACCCTGTAGATATCCATAAGCAATGATTAAACTGCGGTAATTACTTTGGCTGGGTCTAAATTCTCACCGCTCATTTGTTCCGATGAAGATTTAACGACTGAAACGACAGCTTTTGCCTGCTTCCCACGGCTGTTAGCAAGCTTTGATCAACACTCTTGATTCCATCCGTCTGTCCTCTGCTAGATAATATTTATCTGTACTATGAGCCTTCATAACCATATAGGCATGGTTGTGTGAATGTCTTATTATTCTACGATGCAACATACAGCTCTATAAGGGAAAAGCCCAATGAAGCTAACAATCTGGCAAAGGTGGCCTTACCTCTTAGTAGACACAATACTGTTTATATATTTTTTGTAAAACATTTAAACTGAAAAAATGCAGAGTTTGATACTAACAAGTAAAGCAGTTTTGTAAAAGTTATGTCACTCAGGAAGCAGATAAGTACCAGTTGACAGAGTCTGGCAAGCTTGAGATTTTAAAGATCAGAAGGGAAGCTGAAAGGGCGGATCAGAAGGTTAAAGATGTTAATGTACCCAGAGGAAGGACAACCTCTCTGTTTGACCATGACATAATCATGATACACTTTCTTCTTCCTCCCTGCAAGCCTGCAAAGGCATGAGCCAAACACTTTTTAAGCAAAAACAGGTTGTTCCCAGTGCTCCAGCCACACCGATGACCACGGGGCCGTCCTTGTCAACCTGAAATGCAGAAACACAAACATCACTTAATAAACCCAGCACAATATCAAAATAGAAAATTCATATAACACGTTACCCCATGCAGTGTTCAAGTATATATTTCAAAATTATAAAATAATGATTTTTTAAAGTTCCAAAAGTTTAGTGCTATTGATGGAGTCTTATACACAACCATATTTTTAACATGTCCAAGTAATACAAAACTAGAGGTTCTTGGAAGTGACAAGAAGGCAATTTGTGTTCTTCAGCATTCCACTAAATCAGGGCAAATGTAGTCATGTTAAGTTTAATGCTTCTGTAACTCAATTTCTTCCCATTTTGCTCTCTAAAACTCCTCAACTCCCCAATCTCCCTTGAAAGATTCAGAATTACACCATGTGATACAATAAACCTACTAGGTATTACCCGAACATCAAATTTATCCTGGAATCCACACATTACACAAGTAGCTAAGTCTGCCTCGAAGAAACTCGGAGTCCTGTTCAGATGTCGAAGATTCTTCTCCTCAACAGTTAGTTCAACTATATAAAGGATTGATTCGTCCTTGTATAGAGTACTGCTCACACATCTGGTGAGATTCTAGCTCGACATACTTACTGGACAGAATTGAATCCAAAGTAATACGACTTATAAAATCTACCAATCTGACCTCAAAACTCCAACCTGCTCAAATTACCCCACAAAGTTGGCTCTCTTTCTCTTTTCTTCAGATATTAATTCGGTTTCTGCTCCCAAGAACTTGCTGCTTGTGTACCCACGCCATTAGCAAGACTACGGAATACTTGACAAGCCACTACATCTCATGATTATTGTGTGGCCATTGGTAACTCAAGGGCGGGCCGTTATGGTGTTTGTTTCTTCCCCTCCAATGCCAAACTATGGAACTATTTACCTTCCCATGTCCTTCCAAACACTTATGACCTTCCCCTTTTCAAAAAGCAGATTTTTTACTTCCTCAAAAACTCTTAGACTATTCTCTCTTTCTTCACTTTTCTATCAATGCAGCTCTTTTATTTAAGGCCTGGCCTCGATGAGGACTATATAGTCCGTGACTGGAGCCTTCAACATTAAAAGAGTATATAATTCAATGGAAATAAAATAAAGATTGTAAAGGTCGTATTAAAAATTAATTCCGGAATTTACCGCCGTTTTACTGCTATTGATGCAGTGGCTAGTACACCTACCTATCTAACATGTTACATTAGTTATAGATGGATGTTGTATGTGTCCTTTATGACGTTCTTAAAAACAGTTTCTTATTTCAAATGATTTTCAATTTTGTGTGGCTACCAGACAGGCAGACAGAGTAAAACAAGACAAATAGTCTAACAACGGCAGAGCCAGGCTTGGATTTGCTGAGTGGAGGATCTGCTGTCCCCCTGTCACGTGGCCAGATCCTCAGCTCTGATTGGTGGATGTTTGTGAGGGACATACATACATACAACGGACAGACAGACAAACGCTGTTCCAGATAGATGGCACTGCCCTACAGACTATGCCGTAAAATATTTGTGGAAACTGCATATCAAATATGCAAAATACAAATATTCAATCTCTGCAGACCTGGATAAAATCACAAACTGGTCAAATAAGTGGAACATGTCTTTCAATCCTGAGAAATCTCACACTCTCACTGTTTCTCCGAAAAGACCGTCTGGACACCCCTCCCATCTACTTTCTCAACAATCCTCTCGAATAAGTTTTGTCACTCAAACTTTTGGGTCTCTCTATCTGCTATGATCTTTCCTGGGAAAACCACATTTCCATGCTGGCCTCCAAAGCCAGTCTCAAGTCTCAGACTGGGCATCCTCCATTGTGTGAAGTCCTTCCTTGACATTACTTAGATTCTCACCATATTCAAAGCTTTCATCCGCAGCTTGAGGGAGTCTCCCCTCTGGGCTGGTGCTCCTGCCTCACACATAGATCGGCTTCATGCTGTAGAAACCAAAGCTTTCAGAATCATTGGTTCTCCCAATTCTTTAGAAGCAATTTTTTTTTTAATATTCAATTGGTATTTGGAATGAAGCTGATTCTGAGGGCCTTTCACTCTCTCATCACAGGCAGGTTGGTGGTCTTTCCGTCTTCTACCGACTCCTCTCCGGCCTTGCTCCCCCAGCTCTCTCTGGGCTCTGTCCCCCAAATATTCCTACAGGTCGCACAAGATCTGCCTGCAACCCTCTTCTGGTGAAACTGCCAAAATCAAGACATTTTGCTCACCTTCGCTATTTCATTCCTCTTTTTCCCCACCTCTGGACCACACTCCCACACTCTCTTCAATCCCACTCCCCCATCCAGATCTTCAAAACAGCTGTTCACAACCATCTCTTTTTTCCCCCCATTAAAAACGTTGATCTTTTCTACCCCCGTTAATACAACCCAAATCCACCTCCTTCAAATTCTGTTTTCTTTCCTTAAAGTCCTTGCATTGTCCATCTTGTTTTTCCCATGTACACCACCCCAGCCCTCTCCCTTCCACAGCTCTCCTGATGTCCCTTTTCTCTACTGTTGTTGTGCTTTTCTTTCTTTTTTTCTTTCTCTTTCTCTTTCTCTTTCTCTTTCTCTTTCTCTTTCTCTTTCTCTTTCTCTTTCTCTTTCTCTTTCTCTTTCTCTCTCTCTCTCTCTCTCTCTCTCTCTCTCTCTCTCTCTCTCTCTCTCTCTCACTCTCTCACCCCCTCTTGTCTTCCGCTCCCTTTATTAAATGTTCTAGGTGTTAGCTCTTATATGAGCCTCGACTAAATTTCCCAAAAAAGTATGAGAACAGTATATGAGTTCAATCCATGTTTTACACAGGCCTTTATGATGTGTCTTTGTAGACACGTGTGGAGACACTCCTATGGTTTACATATACAGTGCATTCAGAACGTATTCAGACCCCTTCACTTTTTTCACATTTTGTTATGTTGCAGCCTTATGCTAAAATCGTTTAAATTCATTTTTCCCCTCATAAATCTACATTCAATACCCCATAATGACAAAGAGAAAACAGTATGTTAGAAAGTTTTGCAAATTTAATAAAAAGAAAAAACTGAAATATCACATTGACATAAGTATTCAGTCCCTTTGCAATGACACTTGAAATTTAGCTCAGGTGCCTCCCATTTCTCTTGATCATCTTTGAGATGTTTCGACACCTTGATTTGAGTCCACCTGTGGTAAATTCAATTGATTGGACATGATTTGGAAAGGCACACACCTGTCCATATAAGGTCTCACAGCTGACAATGCATATCAGAGCAAAAACCAAGCCATGAGGTCGAAGGAACTGCCTGCAGAGCTCAGAGACAGGATTGTGTCGAGGCACAGATCTGGGGAAGCCTACAAAAAAAATTCTGCTGCATTGAAGGTTCCCAAGAGCACAGTGGCCTCCATAATTCTTAAATGGAAGAAGTTTGGAACAACCAGGACTCTTCCTAGAGCTGGCCGCCCGGCCAAACTGAGCAATCGGGGGAGAATGGCCTTGGTAAGAGAGGTGACCGAGAACCCGATGGTCACTCTGGCTGAGCTCCAGAGATCCTGTGTGGACATGGGAGAAACTTCCAGAAGGACAACCATCACTGCAACACTCCACCGATCTGGGCTTTATGGCAGAGTGGCCAGACAGAAGCCTCTCCTCAGTGAAAGACTCAGTGCCCCGAGTGTCGCGAAGAAGAAACCTTCATGTACCTAATTTAGGCCGACTGTCCGGTAAGATTGCATATGTGTCTCCATGGAAGGGGTGGAGCTATGCTAATTAGGTAGGACTTAAGAATAATCCCCAGTGTGTAATTGCCCATGTGATTTTCCCGATGTTTTATTACAACTAAAAAGCTCGCCATTACAACCACCCTAATCGCCGACAGTATGACCGGACATGCCGATCAGCAGAGGAACCCTGCCCAGCCGAGCATTCCCGAAGGACGGCGAGGCCACGCCCCTGAGCTTTGTCATTGAGCTTCAAGAATGGCCGTGAGGCCACATTCCGAAGGACGATTGGTTGGGACGATTCGACGTGCTTGGCATTTTGACTCTCTCTATGGTGCTGGCTGAGTGGTGGATGGTCGCATTTTGGCTCTCTCTCTGTCTGGTGCTGGGCACAGGCGGTTGCATTTTCTGAGCTTGTGTGAGCTAGTGGGAAAATACTGAGACAGTCAGTATCAGAAGAGTGGTTCGGGACAGTCAGTATCGTGAGGGGAGCTTTGTGGAGCATGGAACGACCAGAAGAGGAGGACGGGTTGCCGCCGCTTCACGGCTCAGGGTGCCATGTGGCGATTCACGCCATCTTGTGCGCTCCCCCGCGGAGACTCGGGGACCATCCACGCTTGTCCTCATTGGAGCAGGCTTGAGTATTGGCTGACTGACCACACCATTTTCTTTTCTTTTATCATTCCTGTGTCTGTATATGATTCTGAGTGGAGGGTCCCCTCATTTAGGAATTTTAGTTTTGCATCACCTTTCATTTTCATAGTCTTACAATCATTTTCATTAAATCCTTTATTTTTGCATTTCATTCTTGTATTGTGAATTTTCCTTGTCCTGTGTGTTTATTTGTTTGTGGGTTCGAGGACTAAACCCCCGCCGCGTCCGTCCATTCAAGTAAGGCCACAGGACCCCCGTTTCCCTCGCGTGCTATACAGAGGAGTCACCATCGATTTGGCTCATACGCGTCGGAGTTAAGGACTGATCAGCCATCCGTCACTGGGAATATTAATCCCCTGCGACATGACAATATTCTTACGTTTGTAGGGGCTAGGCAATGATTACCTTAGAGCCAGGTAGAATTGTATCGGTAGTGTGCTCCGCCTGTCGTGAAGAAGAAGAAACCCCATGTATCATAACTAGGAAATTCGTTTAGACCGGATGTCGTGTAAATGTTTCGGGTAAGTATCTTCGTTCCCATCACGAGGGGTGGGGTTATGTTAATTAGTTAGGGATTATGGGTAATTAATCCCCTGTATGTAATGGCCTCTGTTATTTTTCCTCTGTTCCTTATGACAATGCAGCACACACACAAGCTAATAAATCACGCATTTATAACACTAAATAAAAGTGACCGGAACAAGACATTGAACAATACCGCTGGTGCTGCCAGCAGCCATATCACCACATCAAGCAGGCAGGTTCGGGAGGCCACACCCCCGAAGAGCAGCGATTGGTCAGGACACCAAGAGCGATGAGATGGCACTAGCTGATAGGAGCGGCGACGCAGACACCATTGGATGGCGTCAGAGCCTTGAGTACAAAGGGGTTGGAAGGCAGACATTTTGTCTCTCGTTTTCTGGGTTTGGTGGCGAGCGGTCGTCTCCCCGACATTTTGGTTTCTCATGGCTTTTCTCTCTCTGAGCTGGCCTCCATAGTGAACGGTCACACATACGGTGTCTCTTGAGCTAGACTTGGACATGTTGGTGGAAGGCGGACGCATTTGCATGCTCTCTTTGTGCGGGCTTCCGATTGAAGGCACGGCCGCATTTCTTTTCCTTGGCACGGCGGTGTTGGTGAACAAGATCGACAAGGACGAGCGGGGGCAAGTAGAACAAGCGCGGCCTGCTGACTTTGCGCTCGGCGGCGAGAGAAGCGGACTGCACAGCGAGGCCTAGTTCCCGCTCGCGGCAGTGCAGCCTGTGGTTCCCACGCAAGGACGTGGAGGCCTGTGACGATCCGGGATGATTCCTGACGAGGTTCAAGAGATGCTCAGAGCTAAGTGCCCACACACACATATTTGTTTTTCAGTTTTTTTTTTTCCTTTGTGCTGTATACGGATCTGTGTGGGGATGTCCCATTTAGGAATCGTAGTTTTTATCGTGCATTATTTTGTTACAGGCAGTTCTTTAATAAAGCCGGTATTTTTGTACAGTTAAATCCTGTGTCGGTTTTGAATTAATCAGTGCAGGTGCAAAGACGGCCGGTGGACCCATGTAGGTAAGCGCTCGCGGCTCTTCCTCCCCCCTCCCCCCCTCCACACCCCACGAAGGTCCGCCATTGGATTGAACGCCTTGGAGTTAAAGCTCGTTTGGTCATCTGTGTCACCTTGCGGTGTTCACTACAGGGTAGACACACGACAATATACATACATATATATATATATATATATATATATATATATATATATATATATATATATATATATATATATATATATATTGTAGCGGTTACCGCTGGATGTACATAATCGCCTTGCACCGGCCAGAACACGGCCAGACGCGCCTCTCCCGGGCATGCCCGGACTCACTGTTCCCGGGCACGCCCGAACCTCCCGGGCACGCCCGGTCTCGTCTTTCCCGGGCATGCCCGCTCTCGCCTTTCCAGGGCTCGCCCAGAGCGTCCGGGCATGCCCGCTATCGCCTTTCCAGGGCTCGCCCAGAGCGTCCGGGCATGCCCGCTATCGCCTTTCCAGGGCACGCCCAGAGCGTCCGGGCATGCCCGCTATCGCCTTTCCAGGGCTCGCCCAGAGCGTCCGGGCATGCCCGCTATCGCCTTTCCAGTGCTCACCCAGAGCGCCCGGGCATGCCCAGCCTCGACTTGCCAGGCCGCAGCCAAACACGCCCGGGCAGGTCCAGACTCGCCTTTCCAAGGCTCGCCCTTGATACCCGGGCATGCCCGGTATAGCTTTTGCCGGGCAAACTTCCCGACATAAATGTGTATATATATTGTTGCCCGAAAAACGGGCTTGTCAGAATACCTGAGCTGTTTTGTTTCAATAAAGCAACTCGGACGAATTCCGTCTTTGGTCGCGTCAATTCTTTCGACTCGCGTTGGACCGCAGTTCCTTCATTGGTGACCTACCGACATGGATACGGCAGTGACGCTTAAACTGCCTACCTTCTGGGAGACTCACGCGGCTGTTTGGTTCGCCCAGGCGGACTCCCAGTTCGCCCTGCGAGGCATCACCGCGGACGACACCCGCTTCCACCATGTTGTGGCGGCGCTCGGCTCCGCCACCGCGGCCCGCGCCTTGAGCCTCCTCCAGCACCCGCCGGCTGCTGACAAATACGACGCGCTGAAGACGCTCCTCCTCGGCGCTTTCGCCCTCTCACCGGCAGCACGCGCACGGCGCCTGCTTGACCTGCCCGAGCTCGGCGACACGCGCCCGTCCGAGCGCATGGACTATATGCTCTCGTTGCTCGGCGAGCACTCTCCGGCATTCCTGTTCCGGGAGCTGTTCCTCCGTCAGCTGCCTAACCCGGTACGCCTCGCCCTGGCTGGCACGTTGATCACGGATTCCCGCGCCCTAGCCAGGGAAGCCGATAAGATCTCCTTGGCGGGCCAGCACATCGGCGCGGTTACCTGGAGCCCGCCGCCGTCCGAGGCGACGCCCACGACGCCCGAGCGCCCTGCGCGGTTGGAGGCCGAACTGCCGGTGCAACTGGCGGCCGCCACGCCGCACCGCCCGCTTCCGACACGATGGCCGGGGCCTCCACCTGACCGGGCGTGGTGTTATTACCACGCCAGGTTCGGACACAAGGCTCGGACGTGCCGGTCCCCGTGCACTTTCGGCAGGTCGGGAAACGGCCGGGCCGGCGTTCATTCCCAGCCATGAGCGCCGGCCACTCGGGCAACTTGCTGTTTATTCGGGACAAAGCGTCTGGACGGCGTTTCCTGTGCGACACCGGTGCCCAACTGAGCGTCATACCTGCCTCCGAGCAGGACAGGCTGGACGCAGTTTGCGGCCCCTCTTTGGTCGCTGCTAATGGCTCGGCCATACGCACTTTCGGCCCACGCGTCGTCACCCTCTGCTTCGGCAGCCAGCGCTTTCAGTGGACTTTTGTTACCGCCAGCGTCCCCGTGGCTTTGCTGGGCGCCGACTTCCTCTGCGCGCACGGGCTGCTGGTCGACGTCAAACGACGTCGCCTTGTCCACGCCGAGACCTTCAGCTCCCTGGCGTGCACAATGAGCAGCTCCGCGCCGACCGAACTGGCGTGCGCCCTCCCGGCAACGAACGAGTTCGCTCGCCTGCTCGTGGAATTCCCGGCCCTCACGCGGCCGACGTTTTCGGCCGTCGCGGTGCGGCACGGGATCGAGCACCACATACCCACTACGGGCCCGCCGGTCTACGCCAGGGCCCGCCGCCTCGACCCAGCCAAGCTCGCCGTGGCAAAGGCCGAATTCGACGCGTTGGAGCACCTCGGCATCGTGCGGCGCTCCGATAGCGCGTGGGCCTCGCCACTGCACATCGTGCCAAAGCCGGGGGGTGGATGGCGCCCGTGTGGTGACTACCGCCGTCTCAATGACGCTACCACCCCCGACAGGTACCCGATCCCGCATATTCAGGACTTTTCCGCCCGTTTGGTGGGACGGGTCATCTTTTCGAAAATTGACCTGATACGGGGCTACCACCAGGTACCTGTCCGGGCGGCCGACGTCCCGAAGACGGCCGTCATCACGCCGTTCGGCCTGTTCAAATTTTTGCGGATGCCGTTTGGCCTCAAGAACGCGGCCCAGGCGTTCCAGCGCTTGATGGACAGCGTGCTGCGCGACCTGCCGTTTCTTTTCGTCTATCTGGACGACATCCTCGTCGCCAGCACGTCCCGCGCCGAGCACCTCCTCCACCTCCGAACACTGTTCGGTCGCCTCAGCGAGCACGGCTTAATTGTCAACCCGGTCAAATGCCACTTCGGCGCGACGACCGTTGACTTTTTGGGCCACCGCATCACCAAGACCGGGGCCGTGCCGCTGCCGACCAAGGTCGAGGCCATCACCACGTTCCCGCGTCCCCGTTCCATCAAGGCCCTCCAAGAGTTCCTCGGCATGGTGAATTTTTATCACCGATTCGTGCCCCGCGCTGCTCAGCTCATGCGGCCCCTTTACGAGGCCCTCCGGGGCAAGCCGGCCAAGCATGACATTGTTTGGTCCGCGGCCATGGACGCGGCCTTCGCCAGTGCCAAACGGGCCCTCGCCGACGCAACGCTGCTGGCTCACCCGGTGCTCAACGCGCCCATCGCCCTCACTACGGACGCCTCCAACTACGCGGTGGGCGCCGTCCATGAGCAATGGGTGGACGGGGTTTGGCAGCCACTCGCTTTTTTCAGCCGGCAACTCCGGCCGAACGAGTTAAACTACAGCACGTTCGACCGCGAGCTGCTCGGGCTATTCCTGGCCGTTCGCCATTTCCGACACCTCCTGGAGGGCCGCCCGTTCACGGCTTTCGTCGACCACAAGCCGTTGGTCTACGCAATGGCTAAGGTCACGGAGCCGTGGTCGGCCCGCCAGCAGCGCCACCTCTCTGCCGTGTCGGAGTTCACCACGGACATCCAGCACATCGCCGGCAAAGACAACGCCGTGGCCGACTGCCTTTCGCGGGCCAGCGCGAACGCGGTCCACCTCGGCGTGGACTTCACGCTCATGGCGGCCGACCAGACCACCGACGCCTCGGTGCAGGCACTCCGCGTGGCGGACACGGGCCTCCGCCTGGCCGACATCCCCTTCGCGGGCACCGTCCTGCTCTGCGACGTCTCCCAGGGCCAGCCTCGCCCCATCGTGCCCGTTTCCTGGCAGCGCCGCATCTTCGCCTCCATCCACGGCCTTTCTCACCCGGGCCGGAAAGCTTCTCAGAAGCTGGTGTCGGCGCGTTTCGTCTGGCACGGCCTTCGACGAAACATCCGTGACTGGGCCAACGCCTGCACGGCCTGCCAGCGAGCCAAGGTCCACCGCCACACCCAGGCCCCGCTGGCACCTTTCGCCGTGCCTGAACGGCGTTTCGACCACGTCCACGTGGACCTGGTGGGTCCCCTGCCCCCCTCGCGGGGGTTCACCCACCTGCTCACCATGGTGGACAGGACCACCAGGTGGCCGGAGGCCGTGCCCCTCACCTCCACCACCACCGCCGACGTGGCGCAGGCGTTCATCGCCACCTGGGTCGCGCGCTTCGGCGCACCAGCGGACATCTCGTCCGACCGCGGCCCACTGTTCACGTCTGAGCTTTGGGGCGCGGTCGCCCGTTCGTTGGGGGTCACGCTGCACCGCACCACGGCCTACCACCCCCAAGCCAATGGGTTGTGCGAGCGGTTTCACCGCTCCATGAAGGCCGCACTCATGGCCGGCCTTCAGGACGACGGTTGGGCCGACCGGCTGCCGTGGGTCCTTTTGGGCCTTCGCACGGCCCCCAAGGAAGACCTCCAGGCGTCCGCCGCCGAGCTCGTCTACGGCCAGCCACTCCGCGTCCCGGGCGAATTCGTGCCTGATGCTACCAGTCCCTGGTCCGCCGCTCGCCAGCGCTCGGACCTCCAGGAGGCCGCCCGACGATTTGCCCCCGTGCCGACGTCCCGCCACGGTGGCCCCCAGTCCTACGTCCCCCCGGCGCTTCGCACAGCGGAGTACGTCTTTGTGCGTCATGACGCGCACCGGGGGCCACTCCGGCCGCCGTACGACGGGCCCTTCCGGGTCCTGCGATGGGGCGACAAGTCTTTCATCGTCGACTTCGGCGGCCGGCCGGACCGGATTTCTGTGGACCGCCTCAAACCGGCGCACATGGACGTCGACCGACCACCACGGTTGGCCCTTCCTCCGCGGCGAGGCCGCCCCCCGTCCACAGTTCCCCCCGCTCGACCACCCACCACCACGTCAGACCCCTCCCCACGACCCTCCAGGGGTCGCTTCGGCCGGGTCATCCGGACCCCCCTTAAATTGACCCTGCCGCCGGTGCAGGTCGATTCTGAAGGGGCGTGTGTAGCGGTTACCACTGGATGTACATAATCGCCTTGCACCGGCCAGAACACGGCCAGACGCGCCTCTCCCGGGCATGCGCGGACTCACTGTTCCCGGGCACGCCCGAACCTCCCGGGCACGCCCGGTCTCGTCTTTCCCGGGCATGCCCGCTCTCGCCTTTCCAGGGCTCGCCCAGAGCGTCCGGGCATGCCCGCTATCGCCTTTCCAGGGCTCGCCCAGAGCGTCCGGGCATGCCCGCTATCGCCTTTCCAGGGCACGCCCAGAGCGTCCGGGCATGCCCGCTATCGCCTTTCCAGGGCTCGCCCAGAGCGTCCGGGCATGCCCGCTATCGCCTTTCCAGTGCTCACTCAGAGCGCCCGGGCATGCCCAGCCTCGACTTGCCAGGCCGCAGCCAAACACGCCCGGGCAGGTCCAGACTCGCCTTTCCAAGGCTCGCCCTTGATACCCGGGCATGCCCGGTATAGCTTTTGCCGGGCAAACTTCCCGACATAAATGTGTATATATATTGTTGCCCGAAAAACGGGCTTGTCAGAATACCTGAGCTGTTTTGTTTCAATAAAGCAACTCGGACGAATTCCGTCTTTGGTCGCGTCAATTCTTTCGACTCGCGTTGGAGCGCAGTTCCTTCAATATACATATATATATATATATATATATATATTGTTGCGGATATGAGGATGGTATTTTTTTGATTGTGTAATATTGCCTGAATATGGCCCCTCCTGCCTCCAGTGTTGTGTAAAGGTTAAAAGGGCATCCCGGTAGTTAATTCCATAAAGCACACATTGAAGGGCACGATAAAACCCTTGTTCAGTAGCTTATATCTTTATTATGTGTTTTAGATTAAGGCTTTGTCTTCCATTAACATGACACTCCATTGCACCGAGTGAAAAAGATAGATTCCCTTCATTCCCATTCCCAAAAACCTCCATTTCCCCTTTCATCAATTGCCATTCGCATTGCCAACCAACAATTGCCGCCATTGACCACAAGGCAGGGTTGGGGAAGAAAGGCGGGTCCCCACCTCGTCATAGAGGGGAGGAGTGAGTCAGCCCCACTCAACCAACCACGAACAAGGGGTTGGACTTGGAGAGGGTGTGGAGAGAAACATCAAGGAGGTTCGCGAAGGTTGAGGGGCGGGGCCTATATAACCCGCCGCGGGACGTTTCCCCAGGAGATGAGCTTTGAGAGAGATGAGCTTTGAGAGAGATTAGCTATGACAAGAGCGGAGTTGTGAGGTCCAAGGCTGAGCTGCGTGGTGAGGTACAAAGAGAGAGAAAGGAGATCATCCAGGGAAGCACAAAGCCTGCTATTCGTCACCTTGCTCGCCAGCAGCAGCGTCCACAGCAGCAACAACCCTCGACAGCCGTTTGGGGCCTGGACGGCGGTTTTGAGCAGGGTCGTGAAGGGACGGCGGCTGCCCAACGAGCCGATCGTGCTGCAGGACCCCATTGAACTTTCCTCTCCTTCCAGCCATTCCTGCCTACAAGTCCCCCATTCGTGTACGTGAGTTTGTTCTGTTTGTTCTGTCCTGGGTAGTCAATTAAGTCTGTATAAGCTAGTAATTTTCGCTGTGTCACCTGTTTTTTTCATGTCCCTGTACATAACCGTGACTGCTCCTTTTTGCTTGTGTGTGTAAATAATAAATCCCGTTACTCTTCTGTACGTCTTCTTCTTCCTCTTTGCATTCGGTCGCGTTAAGTTTTCCACATTGAATAGCTGTGGCACGATCGGGCCAACGTTTGGGTGAATCGGGGAAACTGTTAGGTCGCGGGGCCTCCGCTCGGCAAATATAACATCCTTAACCGCGAACCGTAACAATTGGTGTCAGGAATGTCGGATTCGGACCTGGGACTAAATTTATTTAGCCCACATTTTGGAACACCAATTGTACTATTGGCGTAACAATTGGTGTCTGGGAGTGAGATTCGAGGCCCGAACCAAATTTTTAAAAACATCTAGGAAAAAAATTTGGTAAAAATTTGGAGCTGCTGGAAATTTGTGTTGTTTTAAAGCAAAACCCGAATTTTGAAATCGTGCCATGGCTGGTCAAGGCGACGGGATGTCGGTGGGAGAGATAGACGGGGTAGAATCGACCCAGGACCTCGGGGAAATGCATGTGGATGAAAGGGAGGAGGAGAACATTGGCAATGTGGTTGAGGGGGTATCAGGCGCACAAAATGGAGCCATCGCGCACGTGGTTGTAGCGGCACCAAATTTTGCCGCGCCCGTGACCGTAGCAGCACCAAATTGCGCTGCGCACGTGGTCGCAGCAGCCGAGCCCGAGATACCAGGGTACATGCGATTTTTTATGGACCAATTGATGGCAAAAATGGATGCTCGGGGTGAGCGATTGAGTAATAAAATTGAAGAAATAACGAACGGAATGAGGGCCGATAGGGAGGAAAGGGAGCAGAGGGACAGAGACCGCAAGTTGGGCGAAAGGGACCCAGGGGTGCACGAGGAGGTAACGCGGGTCGAGAAGCACTGGTTGAACGAAGTTGAGAAAAGCACGGGTACAATGACGGGGGTAGAAATCGCGACACGGGGTTTGGAAAAGCCGGCGACCGATGAGGTAGAGGGAATTTTATTAAAGCCAACGGTCGTCGAGGGGAACAAAGACAAAGCAGTTGTGGGTACAATTAAAATTGAAGAGACGACGGAGGTAGCCCGGGAATTGCAGGGAGAGATGGAAAATGTACAAAGTCCCTGCTCACATCACGATGCTGTGCTTAACCCGAATGGAAGTTTGCAGGTGCGCGTGGAGAAAAGGATCCCCCAGGTGAGTCGTGCTGTGTATTGTGCGGGGAGATTTTGTAAGAGGATGTTTGGCGACAAAAGAATTTTCGCGCGCTTGGGATCGAGGAAGCATCCGGGCGTTGGTGAAGGGTCCCGTGTGGGTGGAAATGGCACGCGTTTGGAACAAAAGTGTGCGTCAAGGGGTGAGCGTGTTACGAAGCGCGAGTGTGATACCGAGTGCGAGCGAGAATGCACGTCGGGGTGTACGGAGTGTGACATGGAGAGTGAGTTGGTGGTGGAGCGGGTGCGAGAATGCACGCTTGGAATGGTTGAGGGTGTGCGAGGAAGCACACCTGAGTTGGTCATGGCGCGGATGTGGGAGAGCCCATGTGAGCGCGTTAGTGGGTGGATGCCAGAGTGCACGCCCATGGTGAGTGGTACGGAGTACGTACCGAGGGAGAGTGCGCAAGACGGTGCGCGAGGTGTGTTAAAAGAGTGTGCGAACAGTGAGTGTGCGCGAGAGGTGTGGTGTGTAACAGGGAGTGCGTTGGTGGAATGGACGGACGGCGTTGGAACGCCGGGTTTTGTGAGGGTGAAAGGGGTAGCGTATGCATGTGAGCATGCAGGTGAAGCATCGACGGTAACCGGGTTAGCGGTTAAGGCGACGGATAGCCGATGCGAGCACTCGGGGCGCGGTGTGCTTTGTTGGATGCGAGGCCCGGCGCGGATCGATGCGGCGTCGCTTCTCTTCGAAGCGTCGGTGCCGATTCGGGCTTGGCCCCGGCCTGCACGGTCGAGTCCGGGCCTTGGCGGGCGAGGCGTCCGGTCCGGTTCAAGGGCGAGTGGGAGGAAGCGGACGGTGCCCCCTGACGGGGACGGGGTTCCGACCGGGGGAGATTGAGCCATCGGGCCCGGGACCGCAAGGTACCGCGCCGAGATGGTGCGTGGAATCTCGGCCCGACCAAACCACCTCCCTTGAACCGAAAGCCGGACGGATTCAACCTGCAGGCGACCAAACCACCCGAATTCATTGCTCGGCTTTGCGAAGCCGGGTTTTAATGATGTCATGACGCACCGAGGCTAGGATATAGCGGACTGTGATGATGATGATACTGATAGTGTTTTTGGATTCGAAATTTTGGGATAGAAAATTTTTGATTGTTGGATTTGGACGAGCAAAATTGGTAGTGGGACCTCCCCGATGTGGTGGGATGGCAACTCTGTCATCCCTCACAGCGGGGGCAAAGGAGCACTAGTTTATGGGGTTTATGGCAGTGAAAACTAGCCCGGGAGGGTTAGGATATAATGATAGGGATCTAGAGAAGATGACCTTAGGTAACGGTAAGATTAGGTAGTGACAATGATACCTGTAGTGGGGACGCAGGTAGATTAGTTTGGATGATAATGACGTGGTATGTGCTTAGTTTAAAGGGAAGACGGGGAGCACTAAGTTAGCAGGGCACCAGGTAGTTTAGATGATGCCGTGTGAGTGTTGGAGGTGTATTCAGAAGTGTATTGTGAAAAGTGTGTGAGGAATAGGTGTGATTGCACAGGTGTGCAACTGAACAGGTGTATGGAGCAGTGTTTGAGTGAGTAGTGGTGATTGCGTGTGGTGTTGACCAAATGGTCCAGGAAGGAAGGAGGGTGCAGGTGGCACCAGGTGTGAGTGCACAGGTGTGCACCAACAGGTGTATGGAGAATGGTTGTGTGGAATACATGGAGTGTGGAATATATGGAGTATTGGAATGGATGGTCGTGGAGTGAGTATGATGGAAACTATGGAGTGGAGTGGATGGTGCGAAGGTGTGAATGGGGGAAGGATGGACCCCCATCACGAATACCCGGGGCGGGTAGTGTAAGTGTTAGGTAGAGGGTATAGGTAAATTGTGGTTGGATATTGGCATCTGTGGTGCGGGTGACAGAATGGTATTTGGATGGGTGCATTAGTGTTGTGGAAATGGCTGGGCGTGTAGCCTGTTAGTGTGTGTAGTTGGTTTGGGCACTCCACCACTGTGAGGATGTCGGCCAGGTGAGGCCGCAGGTGGGCTCTGGGAGCCGGGAGAGTTGTTGTGGATGGGGCCCGAGGATCCGGAGGACGGACCCGGGTAGCCCAGTGCCAGAAGGCACCGAGGGGTGACAGAGCCAGGAGGGGCCTTCCCCAGTAGATAGGTTAGGTTAAGGAGCAGGTAAGCTCGGGTGGCAACTACAGTGGTGGAGGTGTGCAGGTGGGTAGACCTGCTGGGAGAGCTACACGCCCCAGCCCAGAAATTGTGCAAGGGCACCGGGAGTTGCATCGGGGGAGTGAGACCCCAAATTGAGAAGCACCACAGTTTGGTCAATGGGAATTGGTTTTTAGAACCCATAGTGTAAGTTGGCCAATGGATTGGCAGGGAGAGACCCCGGGTAGTGTAAAGTGTGTTAAAGTCATTTAGAAAGTAGTTAGGATGAAAATATCCTCGCACCATCTACATCCACTCACCTGAGGTAATGATGGTACTCCACACCATGCCATGGTTGTTTTTAATTATTTTTGATGCAAATGTTTTGGATGGTGAGACGCATCATGACGTGGGTGTGACATTGTGCTTGATGTTCCATCTCTTCCTCCTTATGAGGATTGATGACGAATTGGGTGATGACAAATTTTGAATAGAGGGATTGTGGAGACGAATTTGGTATGGGAAATATGGGGAAGACGTGACGGTAGCGACGGATTGGTAAATGTGTAGATTTTTGTAAATATGGGGTAAGGGCAAGGGTAGTGTAGGTGACAGGGGGGGTGACGTACGGTAGGGACGAGATTTCTCACTTCGCTCTCCGTACGCACTTCGCCTTGCATCGCCTTATTGATGTGTACCCTTGTGACCTTACCCCTCGCTCATCTGTCTCTCCCCCCTTTTGTCTCCCACATGAGGACCTGTGCGCCGAGGGGAGCGTGCGGGAGTCGGCCATTGTGCGGCCGGAACTCCCAGAACCAGCTGTCTGCATCGATGCACCACATTATGGACCACATGTCTGTGGCCGAGCACCACTTATGGACCCCATGGGTTGGGGCATGGCCCCTCTGCTGGAACCGGCCATGAAGGCCCGAAATCTTGCTGGCGGACCTTGATCACTGGGCACCGATGCCCCACAGGAGAACCACACTAGTCGGCCCCTGTGGGCCATAAATAAAATAGACATGGACACATTGGGTGCATTTTTTATAACAAATAGGCCGCCAGCAAAGGAAGATGACAACATCTGGAAGAAAATAATAATAGCCAGCAGAGGGAGCCGAAGAGCAAGAGACCACCTGCAGGGTTAGGGGTTGTTGGTTTATTTTTATTCAGTGAACAATGATGACTGTGCACCGATTGGTGCTTGAGGGTGTGTTGGTGCGTTATGGGTGCTTTCATGGTGCGTCGATGCAGAGCAGACTGTCTCCCCCCCAGAAAGAACAATCACAGGTCCTGGGTTGCGTATTGTAAATAAAAGTAGCGTCAATTGTAAATAATGCTCCCCACCGTCAGTGTGTAGTTTGAAGACAATTCGGTTAACTGTGGGCGTGAGTCTGTTAGGCAGGGTGCAATGGAGCAGCGGGACATATTTATTTATGTTTTAAAACTGTCGCACTCAGGGTCAGGTTAAAAGTAGAGGGAACTACACCTACGTGTCACACTAAATAAAAGTTGTAGGCCCGGGACGTGCCTAAGAGGAGGAGGGTGCAGTGTTGCAGATATGAGGATGGTATTTTTTTGATTGTGTAATATTGCCTGAATATGGCCCCTCCTGCCTCCAGTGTTGTGTAAAGGATAAAAAGGCGTCCCGGTAGTTAATTCCATAAAGCACACATTGAAGGGCATGATAAAACCCTTGTTCAGTAGCTTATATCTTTATTATGTGTTTTAGATTAAGGCTTTGTCTTCCATTAACATGACACTCCATTGCACCGAGTGAAAAAGATAGATTCCCTTCATTCCCATTCCCAAAAACCTCCATTTCCCCTTTCATCAATTGCCATTCGCATTGCCAACCAACAATTGCCGCCATTGACCACGAGGCAGGGTTGGGGAAGAAAGGCGGGTCCCCACCTCGTCATAGAGGGGAGGAGTGAGTCAGCCCCACTCAACCAACCACGAACAAGGGGTTGGACTTGGAGAGGGTGTGGAGAGAAACATCAAGGAGGTTCGCGAAGGTTGAGGGGCGGGGCCTATATAACCAGCCGCGGGACGTTTCCCCAGGAGATGAGCTTTGAGAGAGATGAGCTTTGAGAGAGATGAGCTTTGAGAAAGATGAGCTATGACAAGAGCTGAGTTGTGAGGTCCAAAAGAAGAGATCATCCAGGGAAGCGCAAAAGCCTGCTATTCGTCACCTTGCTCGCCAGCGGCAGCATCCCCAGCAGCAACACTCGACAGCCGTTTGGGGCCTGGACGGCGGTTTTGAGCAGGGCCGCGAAGGGACGGCGGCTGCCGAACGCGCCGAACATGCTGCCAGCTCCGGACCTTCCTCTCCTTTCCAGCCATTCCTGCCTGCAAGTTCCCCATTCGTGTACGTGAGTTTGTTCTGTTCGTTCTGTCCTGGGTCGTCAATTAAGTCTGTATAAGCTAGTAACTTGCACTGTGTCACCTGCTTTTTCATGTCCCCTGTAAATAACCGTGACTGCTCTTTTTTTGCTTGTGTGTGTGTAAATAATAAACCCCGTTACTCTTCTGTACGTCTTCTTCTTCCACTTTGCATTCGGTCGCTTTAGAGTTTTCCCACATTGAATAGCTGTGGCGCGATACGGCCAACGTCTGGGTGAATCGGGTGAGTCGGGGAAAAACTGTTCGGCCGCGGTGCCTTCGCTCGGCAAACAACATCCTTATCCGCGGACCGTAACAATATATATATATATATATATATATATTGTTGTGGATATGAGAATGTTGTTTTTTTATTATTGTTGTGTAATGAATTGTTGTAAAATGTCACCCTCCTTCCTGCATTTGTTGTTGTATAAAGGTCAAAGGGCGTTCCCGTAGTTAATTCCATAAAACATACACGAAGGACACCATATATCCCGGTTCGGTAGTTATATCCTTATTATGTGTATTAGTGTAAAGCTGTGTCTTCCATTAATTTAAATACTCCATTGCACCAAGTGAAATAAGAGTAGATTCCCTTCACATTCCCCTTCCAACAATTGCCAACTGCACTGGGCGGTTTGTTAGGGTTGCTACAGCTGTGGTTTGTTCCCTCCGCGACTCCATTCGCCACGAGGTAGGCTCGGAGAAGAAGGGGGAGGAGCTGCCGAATCCTGGGCGTGCCCGCCCTTCGTCATCAAGGGTGGAGCCAGAGGGCCGTGCCGACCAATCAGGGCCGAGGCGACCTCACCTATGGGCGTGTACTGGACACCGGCGGCTTGATTGCCTGAGGCGCTATAAAGAGCGCGCGCGAAAGCCTTGAAGTGTTTGGACTAAGAAGTGCGCGAGGAGGGAAGAGAAGCGAAAAGGATGCCTTGAGACAAGTGCGACAGAAGCGCGGGGGAAGCCTTTAACACAAGTGCGTGAGAGAAGCGCGGGGGAAACCTTTAACACAAGTGCACGACAGAAGCGCGGGGGAAGCCTTGAGAGAAGTGCACGATGTCATCCTGCTCACTCCCAGCCTGACGAGGCCCGGCTTGCTGTGCGCCCTGCCAAGCCTTCCAGCTTGTGGTCCGAGCTGAACCTTCCTCCCGGTCCAGCCAATCGTTCCTGCCTCCATTCCCCATTCGTGTGAGTCCGTCTTTGTTTGTTCTGTCCCTGGGTTATTTAAGACTGTAATAGATAAGCTAGTAATTTTCACTGTGTCACCTTTCCTCTTCTGTATTTTATTTTCTTATCCTTCCTTCTTCCTTGGTTTCTTTCAATTGTGTAAATAGTAAATAAATTATATTTGTATTCCTTACCCGTTGTCTTTCTTTCTTCTTTACATCCTTCGTTTTAGTCTTTTCCCCATTGAATATCTGTGGCGCGATTCGGCCAACGTTCAGGAATCGGGTTAGTCGGGGTAACTGTTCGGGTGCGGCGGCCATCCGCTCGGCAAACAACATCCTCGCCGCGGTCCCGTAACAATATATATATATATATATATATATATATATATATATATATATATATATATATATATATATATATATATATATATATATATATATATGTATATATATATATATATATATATATATATATATATATATATATATATATATATATATATATTGTTGTGGTTTTGGAATAAAGGTTAATTCCCCCTCGTAGGTAGACGCACCACAACATGAAGCCTCGCGATAGTTCAGTTATTTCTTCGTAAATGTAAGCGTAGTCCTTTCCTGTGTTTAGTTTTGCATTGGGTAGGCCAGTGAGCTTAGGTGTTCTTTTGGCGCTTTGCTTTGGTGCTTTTGGTTTGGCGCTGAAATGCCATGCGGCAGGCCTGAACAAGTCTACCGAGGGTGAAGGGAGGCGCGGCAGGAGGAGTGGTCGGTAAGCACGAGCCGCCAATCAGGGCTCGAGGGGAGTGGCTAACCACGACGACCAGAGGCGGGGTTTGGAACATTCGAGTCGGGCCGGGGCGGGGTGATAAAACCCTGCTCCGAACCCCCCCGGACCTCAAATGAGTTGCGCGCGAGATGGGTTGAGAAAGAGATGAGAAGGAGTTGAGTTGGCAGTTGAGTTGAATAAGAGAAGTTCTCGGTCAGAGTCATGTGCAAGTTACAGTTCCCTGTGAGACGAGTTAGAGCTCCCCGTGAGAGTGAGTTGGGTTGAGCTTGAGAACGCGAGTGGAGCTGCAGGACGAACGAATTGAATTGCCGATTGTACACGAACTTTCCCCGTGCCCTGCGCTCTGCGCTGTATTAATCGCGCGCTCAAGAGGACGACCCGCGCCGGGCCACAGACGCGCGATTTCCTCCTGCCTGCCTTCGCCTGCTTACGTGCCGTGAACATCGGAGAACCACGCCGAGCGAGCTGCCCCGGAGCGACTGATGGCGAAGCGCGCTTGGCGCGCGAACATTCTCCTCTTCTTCTCCCCATGTGCGTGAGTGGGCCCGTGTCTGGGTATAAGTTAGATTGATTAAGCTTCTGCTCAGTGTCCCCTTTCCTCCTTCATTCTGAATCATTGTACATTGTAAATAAATTGTGTTCTTCCTCTGATTTGACCGTCCTGTCCCTTCCATCCATTGGCTACGCATGGTACGAATAAAACCGCTCGAATCGGGTTCCAATAAAAGTAACAGCACGAGTCACATGATACGCATACCGCTCGGGCGTACTCGATTAAGCGTGGCATGTGCGAGGCTCGATCCCCGCTTTCGTGGCAGCGTGGGTTAAAGGTACGTGCGAATTTGTCCCGATACCCTTTTTCACGTCTGCCCGGAAGTGGCGATTCGGCCTCGCGGACCCGAAGACCCGAAGACCCAGGGGTAAAAAAGGGGTTTAATCCCCCTCTTTGTAAAGGGAACGGGCTTCAGGAGATCCGCAACAATATATATACATACGGTATATACATGTATATATATAGATTGTTACTCTCCATTGAAATTCAGACCTGGCCACCCAGTTTGTGGAAAAAAAATTGGCAAAATCTCATCCCGGCCATCCCCACAAGAAGATTGCAATAATTTGGGCGGTTAAAGTTTCAGGAAAATAAATTAAATAATTATGAATTTGTTTCATTTGTAATTTTTTACCAAACATAGGTATGGCTTTATAAGAAATGAGAAATTCATTATCTTGTTCTATAAACTACTCTAACTTGTAGACATAAAATTCCTGGTTATCATACGTCATCAATTAATGTTCGGAAAATAAACTTGCCACGATGGGAGAGCAGACCAGAAAGCAAATGTAGCGCGTTTATAAGCACACTACACGTCACAAGTCGACGAGCCGTCATAACTGAACAGCATTAAAAAAAAGAGCGCGCGAAAAACTTTTACACAAGAAAGTTCGAATCTCAAATTGACGTTTCCCCAAATTCTCCCCAAAGGGAAAGTTCACTCTTCATTGTCCAAACTGTGAATATAAAACCTTTTGGCAAATCATGTCAAACATTGCGAGAGATAAAGGAAAAACCATTTTTTGCATCAATAGGTTTAAATATTAATATAAACATAAAACATTTAAATGTTCGAAACCGAAAATCCGCCTTTGTCTGGCAGGTGCGAGGATTTGCGCTCGAGGGTAAAGTTCGAATGAAGGTGTTAAATCAACAATAATGGAGATTGTTTGAAGAAGGCGAAGCAAACCTGCCAGCGATGATCAGGTGAATCCACTCAAGGCAGCGAGTGTGAGCCGACAATGGCAGAGTGCAGTACAGGTGACGAGAGCAAAGAGGGAGTGAAGTTTAATTGGTTTTTACCTGGATGCTGGATGGCACGACTACCTGTACATCCCGACACCCTCCGCCCTGGCTATAGCAGCCGGAAACAAGACGACCGGTCATCCGTCGACATGGACTGGATTCCCCGGATATGGAATCGGAGTTCATTTCGAGATTCTTCGTTTTGTACACACTGTACAGATTACAGTGCCGTACCGGTACTGTATTTGTAATTACCGCCAAGCCAAGGTCATTTTGAGTGACCAAAACATTTGAGTGTGCAGCCTTACATTCAGACGGCATTCTAAGGTTGTGGCGTCGCAAAGATTTTACTGAATATGTGAAATGGTTTCATTACGCAGGAAAACGTTTTTAGACCTCTGATAATATCATTGTCTCGGATGGATGGGTGAGTGACCGCCCTGGGAGACCGGATGGTCTTCAATTTCCCTGGGCACGGAACAGTGAATAGTGTAGTACTGTACTCGAGTTTGAACGATCTGCTCATGGATTTACCCCACCAATGCATATGGCTTTGGAGGGCGTGCTGCATCACAGAGCACGCTGTCCTTCATATGTCGATGTATTCAATGTAACTCGCATGTTACAAACAGAAACTAGAACGGGCACTCGGTAGAGCGCATACCTTCGCCGCAGCTACTGTTCTGTACTTGGCATGGGAGTGTAGGGAACAGAACAACAAAAATACGATTTTGACCTTTTCGTGACCTTGACCTTGACCTTTGACCCGATTGCTCCCAAAATCTAATCAAATGTGTCCCGTATAATAACCAATCATCCCACCAAATTTCATGCAATTCGGTTGAATACTTTTTGAGTTATGCGAATAACATACACACACACACACAGACATACAAATAAATACACAGCGATCAAAACATAACCTTCCGCTTTTGCGAAGGTAACTATAGAAAGCATCTGAAAATGCAAAGCCTTTTCCGCGTCCATTTGTATTCATACGTCTTCTTTTTCTTCGTATGCTTAAATAACAAAAACAGTTTTTAAAAAAATACAAAATGAAAATTGATGATTTTATGCAACCTTGAACTTTGACCTTTTGATCTAAAAAAAAAATCGGCTTGTAGCTTTTGATTGGTGAACCAATTCAGTGACCTAATATGCAAATTCTTAAAATTTCAGGTCTATCGGGTAAAAATTGGTGATTATACACAACCTTGAACTTTGACCTTTTGATCTAAAAAAAACAATTTGCTTGTAGCTTTTGATTGGTCATCCAATTCAGTGGACCGAATATGCACATCTTACTATAATTCACCAAATGTCCGTCCGTCTGTCCGTCGTTCGAAGGTACCGCAAAAACGGCTGAACCGATCGCAACGATATTTTGGGTGGGTAATCCTGGGATCTCCTGGAGTAGAATAGGCTATATTGTTTTTCCAATTTCAGCTTTGGCCTCCAGCATTTTCAGATTTGAACTCCCGCATAACGTTATTTTCCCGGGTGCCACACAAACGGCTGCACCGATCGCTGCACAGCTGCACCGATCGGACTCGGTGACCTCTGACAAAGACCTTTTATAAGGACATGGGTTGAATCCCTGCTTGAGAGAATGCCAACCCCCTCCCCGCCATCACGGTCGTCTCTCCAACTCACAATCCCACGAGATATGCAGAAAGGACGACCCAAAACCAATTATCTTCTTTTTGATTCGTATATAAACATCATTAAAAGTAAATAATGACCTCGGCCAAAGTTCAAACGACTTGAGTTTAATCTCTACATGAGACAATTCCACATAGCTATTTGGGTGGAGTACACGCTAACAGATCGCTGTCTCCATTGATCTTGCCAAGGCCGTAACACCTATCGGCTCAAAATCCTTTTACCTGTTGACCTGGTAGGTTTTACAATGAAGGAAATATTAACAATGCTGTTAAAAGTTTATTTTGTGATTAATTTGTGATTGGAGTTATGTTGTTTGTAATGAAAAAAAGAGATATCGAGTTCAAGTGAATGACGACATGCCGTGATGGTTTCTACATTCTAAACGTGAACTTCGCGGATCGCCATATGCAGATTCGCTACGGACCCACGATCGATGTTTCTATATGTGAACGTACCCGTTTGTTTGTGAACGGGTAAGTTTTTCATGGAAGTCCTTCACGAACTTGCTGTCCATGTCTGACGTGCGACTGAGGGTGCAACAGGAATGTGGAATTTATTGGTTTCATGCTTTAGCGTTCGCCGTATCTGCATTGCCTGTTTGGTTCCGGCCTCCCACCCGTGTTTTTTTTGTTTTTTCTTGTATACATAATCGAGGCGCGTGAAAGAGCTAACATTTATCACACAAACAAATCAAACAGACAAACAAACAAAGTGTATAAAAAGGGGAGCGGTAGACAAGATGGGGAGAGAAGGGGAAGCACAAAAACACAACATTTGTGAGGGACATCGGGAATGTGTGGGAGGTAGAGGGCTTGGGGGGAGGCGGCGTGGGAAGGGGGAGGTGGGAGAAGAATAAACACAAGGACACCAAGGACTTCCAGGAAAGAAGTTGGTATTTCAAAAAAGAGGATTTGGGGTGAAATTAGCGGGGGTAGAACAGATCAAGGTTTTGGATAGGGGAAGATAAAAGATGGTGGTGAACAGCTGTTTTAAAGACCTGGAGGGAGGAGTGGGATTGAAGGGAGTGGGGGAGTTTGTTCCAGAGGCGGGAGAAAAGAGGAATGAAAGAGTGAAGGTGAGCAGAGAGTCTTGATTTTGACAGTTTAACCATAAGAGGGTTGCAGGCAGATCTTGTGCGACCTTTAGGAATATTTGGGGGACAGAGCCCAGAGAGAGCTGGAGGAGCAAGGCCGGAGAGGAGTCGGGAGAAGACAGAAAGATCACCAACCTGCCTGCGGTGAGTAAGTGAAAGGCCCTCGGAGGTAGCTTCATCACGGGATATTCCAATGATTCTGAACGCTTTGGTTTCAACAGCGTGAAGACGAGCTAGGTGTGAGGCAGGAGCACCGGCCCAGAGGGGGGAACAGTATTCCATTGAGCTGCGGATGAAAGCCTTGTATGTGGTGAGGAGCTCAGGTGTGCCAAGGAAGGACTTCGCACGATGGAGGATGCCCAGTCGGCGACTGGCTTTGGAGGCCAGATTTGAAATGTGGTTTTCCCAGGAAAGATCATGGCAGATATAGAGACCCAAAAGCTTGAGTGACAGAACTTCTTGGAGAGGATTATTCAGAAAGTGGATGGGAGGGTTGTCCAGTCGGTCTTTTCGGAGAGACATCGTAAGAGAATGAGATTTGTCAGGATTGAAAGACATGTTCCACTTGTTTGCCCAGTCAGTGATTTTGTCCAGGTCTGCAGAGAGTGAGGAGGCTGCAGACTGCCGATCTGAGGGACGAGGAATGGCGCGGCAGAGAGTGGAGTCATCAGCAAAGAGATAGAGAGGAATTTCAAGAGAGTCGGAGAGATCATTGATGAAGACCAGAAAAAGCACAGGGCCCAGAACACTGCCTTGGGGAACTCCAGCCTGAACAGGAAGAGGAGATGAGAGAAACCCATTCAGGGCCACACGTTGACTACGACTAGAGAGGAAGATTTGCCATGCGTGGAGATTTCCATGGATACCAAAGGAGGAGAGTTTGGTGAGCAGAGCAGGGTGCCAGACCGTATCGAAGGCACGTGATATATCGAGGGAGACAGCTCTAATTTCCTGTTTGGCATTGAGAACCTCCATTCATTGTTGAGACAGCAGAAGCAGCTGTCCAGAGTAGAGTGACCTAGTCTGAAACCAAATTGATGATCATAGATCAAGCCATTGGAGAAGAGGAAAGATTTCATATCCGAAGCAATGATGGATTCCATGACTTTGCTGATAATTGGGAGAAGGCTGATTGGTCTGTAGTTACTGGGATCTGTTTTTGCACCTTTTTTGTGTAAAGCGGTGATGTTGGCTGATTTCCAAGCAGATGGCAGTTGACCTTGAGCAAAAGAGAGGGTGAAGAGAACAGAGAGAGGGAGTGAAAGAGCGGAAGAACAGGATTTTAGGACCCGTGGGCTGATGCCGTCAGGTCCAGTTGCAGAATCAGAGTCGAGGGTTGACAGAAACTTTTCCACCTTGTCAGGAGGAAAGGACACAGAGTCCAGGAGCAGCTGGGTACGACTGGGTACGGTGGGTACAGAGAGGGATGGGTTTGGGACACAAGATTTAGAGGCAAACACAGAGTTGAGGCATTCAGCTTTTTCACGTGCGGAGTCAGCTGTGTAGCCGTTTGAGGTAAGGGAGAGGATGGAGGTGGAACAAACACCAGGAAGCACGGGTATCTCACTAGTTCTTAAAATTTCAGGTTAATCAGATGAAACTTGGCCATTTTATGTGATGCTGTCCTTTGACCTTTTGGCAAAATTATTAATGTGCCTTTTCCATATTATAATAACTGGATTTCGTGGATGATAGGTTTTAATTTCCGCATTCAAAGTGTACATGGACCACTTTGATGAGGTATTGTAAATGTAAGAACACAAGCAACTTCAAATCATCACATGCACCATTGAGTGGATGTACCATATGGTCATTGACTAGATCTTTGACATGCTTATTCAAACTTAGCTACCTTAATATAATTATTAGCTTCTAAATGGGTTTCATACATCATACTAAAATATGCAATTTGGTGTCTGTCTGTCTGTTTGACCGCGATACATTCGGTTGGTACTCAACCTCCAATCTCAACCAAACTTGACAGGA
>NC_136264.1:163216084-163301084 GCF_964187855.1 Myxine glutinosa
GAAGGTGGCCGGAGGCATTGTTTTCGGGTTGTCCGTCCGTCTGTATGGGCTATACCTCGTTTTTCTCAGCAACCATATGTCCGATTGAGACAAAACGTTGGAGTGACACCCATGCAGAATGTTTTTATGATAATTCTGATGTAATAGGTCACGTGGTATGGCAGCCATCTTGGATGAAACACAAATAATTGAATAATTATTTCTCGGAAGCCGCTGAATGGAAAAATTTGAAACTTGGCACATTGTCAAGTACTCCCAAAGAGGAATAAAGTATGTTGTTGATGATGTCATCAGTACCTTCGTTATGACGTCATAATTCGACAAGTATAGCGCTTGATCTGATCAGTATGAATTTTTTGTCTGCAACTATTGGTCAGATGGACACGAAATTTTCACCATAGGAGCATCTCCTCCTGTATCATCTTTATGATAATTATGACATCATAGGTCATGTGTTACAGCTCGCCATCTTAGAAAAACTGAAAAACGTTGCACCTCTATATATCCAAAACCGCTCCATGGAAAAGATTGAAACGTGGCTCATTGTAAAGAACTCCACATGGAGAATAAGTGTTGTTAACGATGACGTCATTGGTGCCTTAATTATGATGTCATAATTTGACAAGTAGAACGCTTAGTCTGATCAGTTTGAAATTTATTGAGTGTGATATGCACAATAATTCTTGGGGGAAATGCCAGGGGCATATAAAAAGCCCCTTTATATGGTATGCGCCATGCGGAAAAGTATAGAAAAGAAGGGACATTCCATAGCTTGTAGAAAATGCCAAACAAGAAAAAAGAAGGGAGATTTAAAATAAATATTGTGTGCTTGCTGGTCTACCCTTGTGTTCTTAGGAGGAACCAAGTAATGCTCCAGAAAAGTTCATATGAAGGGGTGCCCTACATATACAGGTTAAAACCCATCAGTACGCAAAGTTTTCTGTGTACCTTGAAAACGAAAACACAAAAGATAATGTGCATGTGTGTGAAATCGAATTTATTTAAAAAAATTAAAGTTGGTATGTACCATGTACCAACCAATTTCAAACATGTTCAGTGTGATGTATTCTTCGGGACTAGCGTTGGACAAGCGTGATTTGTGTACACATTATAGGCAACAATTGGATAGATGAAAGAATTATACACATGTGCATTGCAGCCTATTTCACCAGTCCCTTTTGGACCATAATTGCACATTACATAAACTTGCAAGTGTTGACATTGCAGACATATTGGACAAACGTGATATGTACATGATGAATAATGATGATAATTAGAGATTATGGATAAATTGTATATGTATACCTACTTCTGCAATAGAATAGAAAACTAATATTATGTATGGCATTTTAATTTTTTACTCATATTATGTATGGCATTTTTATTTTGATCAGATCTCAAAATAAAGTGAAGTGAACGCATATCGTATATGTCGTGATGTGCTTTGCTTGTGCCAAGTTTGAACAAAATCAAACCATGCATGTTCAATAAATGGTTGGGGACACATTTAAGTAATAAAATGGCTGCCAGTCGGCCATATTGGATCTGATCTCGAAAAAACAATGACGTGCATATGCAACGCATCACTCTATATGTGTGCCAAGATTGAACAAGATTAGTAAATGCATTTTCGAGAAATGGGTGAGGACGTGTTCGAAATTGGGATTTTTTTACGCAAAGACTTCTAAAGATTGACAAAACAGACAGACATGAGAATATGTTCACAGAAGTGCCATGAATTGTACCATCCTCACTTGACCCAAATATTGGTTGAGGCTATGCGGCTTCAATAAAGTATAAAAGTCATGCGGTCTACAAAGAGTCGAATAGCAGTCAATCTGGCCCGTGCCCAAAAAAGGTTGGACTCCCCTGGCTTAGTTCCTTCCGAAGGGGTGGGGACTGGCATTGTCACAAATATTTCTAAAGCCTTCGGCGTGAAGAACAGTGGATTGCTTTGTCGCACCTGCCACAGCATTTATCAGTGGTTGATGCCGTGTCTTTCAAAGACGGTCTGTTGTCAGGTGAGGAGTCAATCCCAGATTAGATAGATTAAAGGTGGTGTGCTCCCTTTGTGCTATTGTTTTTTTTTTTTTAATGAAGTAAGTTCCACTATTTATGCCTATCTTCCTATCGTTTCAAGAGCCGAGACTATGGAACTATGTAGGATATTTCACGAGTGAAGTATGTATGAAATGTAATTGTTATTGCAATTCATTAAACCAGCAACGGTACCCGCCCTACGGGTGGGGCGTCAATTGGGAGGCCCAAAAGAAAAGGCAAAATATCAGAAATTGAAGGCTTTTTTTATTTTAAACGATTCATATAAACATCCGTTAAATCATATCACACGCAAATCATCAAAATCTAAACAGTATTTGTAGAATTTCAATAAAAGCCATATCGCTGTTCAAATCGGTAAATATTATTCCATCGTGTTTGAAAAAAATTGGAAATTGGAAATATTGGGAAAATTTTGGAAAATCAATACAGCCTATTTTACTCCAGGTGGTCCCAGGATTACCCAACCAAAATTTCGTTGTGATCGGTTCAGCCATTTTTATGGTACCTGGGAACAGACGGACGGACAGACATTTGGTGAATTATGTATAAATAGCTGATCGTGTATAAATAGTAATTAACGTGTATAAATAGCTTATCGTGGTGTATTCGTGGGAGTACCGCTACCATAAATATTATAAACCACAAACACGTTTAATAACCTTTTCAAACAGTCGCTAATGCTGTTTAACACTAAACTGAAAGAAATCCAGGCATCAGTCTATGCTTATCATGTCGACAAATGCACCTGATCGTTGATCTATTGTAGTCTATATTCTCAACAAGGGTTAATAACACGACCCTACTGTCGCTTACATGGAGTTCTTCCAAGGCGTTTTCGTGGTGTTTTTTTCCAAAGTCGCCCCCCCCCCCCCCCCACCTCCACCACTCCGACACCCTCATGGAAGTAAATTTTATTATCGCGAATTTAGAATGTGAGGCATGTTCTGATCTTTTCAATGACCTAATCTAACATAAGTAATATTAATAATAATTGGTAATAATAATAAGGATAATAACCCGACTCACCTTGCCTCTCCCGCAGTGAGCAGGTGTACTAATTTACAAAAGTAGGCAATAGTGGAGGCCTCTATATTTCCTGTATCTTCCTGCTGGATAGCACTCTGGTTGCAGACATATTTCATCAGTGGTTCGAGAGGGAATTAAACTTTCATTGTCGGTGTGGTTATTTTTTTTTTTATCAATTATGTCAGCTGGGATCATGGAAGTCTAACTTAGTACATTCTTGAGGCTTTCTGCACAGTACCTGCATTATGACAGATCGAGGAACTATGTAGGCCAATAAGCCAACACCAACCTGTCGGGACAAGTGAACTCCGAGTTGAAGAGAGAATTGGAAATATTGCAAAAATATTTTAAATCATTTACTCTTTGAAGAATTGCCACTCAATTTTTGAGGCGTTGCTCTCTCCACCCCTTTCCTCCCTCTCCCTTTGTTCCCCCTGCTCTCCCCATCCCCCACCCGTTTCTCACTCCCCTTCTCTCTCACTCCCCTTCTCTCACTCCCTTTCTTTCTTTCTCTTTCTCTTTCTCTTTCTCTTTCTCTTTCTCTTTCTCTTTCTCTCTCTCTCTCCTCTCTCTCTCTCTCTCTCTCTCTCTCTCTCTCTCTCTCTCTCTCTCTCTCTCTCTCTTTCTCTCTCTCTTCTCACACCCCTCTCCTCGCAACCCCTCCCTCTAAGACTGTATTGTGACGTGCGGTGATGCGTCACTCCCCCCCCCCCCCCACCTTCCTCGCTCACCCTCTTCCTACCACTCTCCTCACTCCCCCCTTCCCTCCTCTCTCTCCCTTGTCTCACTTCCCCACCCCCTTCTCCATCCTCACCCCTCTCTCTCCTCCTCTTTCTCACATCCTCTTCCTCACCCCTCCGCTATCTCCTCCTCTTTCTCACCTCTGCCTCGCTCTTTCTCTCACGCCCACCCCACTCCTCGCTCCCCTCCCTTCTGGAGCACATGTTGTGGGATGTCACTCCCCCCCCCCCCCCCCCACCTCTATGCTCCTTTCCCCTCCTCACTTTCCCCTCCCACCTCCTCTCTCTCTCTCTCTCTCCTCCTCCTCCTCTCCCCGCCCTCTCTCCACTCCCCTCTCTATCCTCTCCCCTCTCTCTCTCTCCCTCCTCCCTCTCTCTATCCTCTCCCCTCTCTCTTCCTCCTTCCTCTCTCTATCACCTCTCTATCACCTCTCTATCTCTCACCTCTCTCGCTCCCACTCCTCTCTCTCACCTCCTCTTTCTCTCACCCCCTTTTCTTAGTATTCCCATCAGTGAAGCGATGGGTGGTATTTGCAAGTCTATACCAATAAAAGTGTGTGTGTGTGTGTGTGTGTGTGTGTGTGTGTGTGTGTGTGTGTGTGTGTGTGTGTGTGTGTGTGTGTGTGTGTGTGTGTGTGTGTGTGTGTGTGTCTCTCCTTCCACCTCTCTGTCTCTCTCTTCCTCCCTTCCTCTCTCTATATCCCCCTTTCAGTATTCCTGTCAGTGAACTGTTTTTGTTTTTTTTATAATAATATTTTGTTTGCGAGTTTACAACAACAAACACAGATCATGGACAGACTGGGCCAACAGGTCGCCTGGTTGGAACCAGGCAGGCCGGTCTAGTTGGCGACCAGTGGGCTGCCGCCGATCACTTTTCGGGCTTAGGAATGACTGGTCTCATGATCTGACCAACAGACCAAGTCCATGACATGGCTAGACAGATTTTGAGACCTCAATAACCGACTAAGCAACCTGTGTTTACATTCACAACCTGATCAGTGACACCCACACCTGAATCGTTAAAGAATAAGAAGAAAAGGTACAACATGTACTCGAGCCCCTATCACACATATTGTACACATTGTTCAAGTTCTTGTTGTTGACACAAGCAGTTTCACAGGTAGCAGGTGAGTGGAGTTTCTCCAAACTTTGTTTCATCAAACACCTCCTCAGGAATTATGCCAAAGATGGCGAGAAGATTTAATGTTGATGTTGATGCTGAGTGATACCCTCAACGACATATCGACACATTCAATCATTGATCACCTGTCCAAAAAGAAGAAACTCTTCGGCCGTGCTCTGAACTACATGTGAGTGACAATAAACTATTTGACCGTTTGACAAAAACATTGAATTCTCAGGTTCTGCTTCTCATCGGATATGTGGACAGTTTGCTCAATCATCTTTTTACTGAAGATCTGGTAGAAATCCATTGAAACTTGTGACTCCTCCCTCAGTTTCCACATTGCTAAGTCAACAAGGAAGAATCTTGTTCGCAGTTGAAAGTCATTTCCTCTTCTGTACCAGACCATAGCTTAACCTCATTGAGCTTGTCCTTCTTCATCTGTCCATTTTTGGTTAGTAGGTAATTTATTCATTTAGTACTGAAGAACCAATCAATCCCTTCTGACAATATCAGTATTTTTGTTCCAATTAACACAATGCTCTTCATGTCCGTTATTCAGTGGCGGAGGTCATGTTTCATGGTCAGGATTGTCTGTTTTCTGTCTGTCTGTCAGTCTGTCTATCTGTGAGCAGGCTATCTAAAAAAAGTTGTGGACGGATTTGGACGAAACTTGGTGGACAGGTTGTGGGTGTGACAAGGACGAGTTGATTCGATTTTGGTGAAGATCCGGATGCAGATGCGGCCTATCAGTGAGATACAAAAGTTCAACCTGGAGAGGTCTGGTATGGCGGACGTATGGTATGGCGGACATATGGTATGGTGGAGGTATGGCGGAGGTCTGGCGGAGGTATGGTATGGCGGAGGTATGGTATGGCGGACGTATGGTATGGCGGACGTATGGTATGGCGGACGTATGGTATGGCGGACGTATGGTATGACGGAGGTCTGGCGGACGTATGGCGGAGGTATGGCGGTGGTCTGGCGGAGGTCTGGCGGACGTCTGGCGGACGTATGGCGGAGGTCTGGCTGACGTATAGCGGAGAGTCTGGCGGACGTATGGCAGAGGTATGGCACAGGTCTGGCGGAGGACTGGCGGACGTTTGGCGGACGTATGGTGGACGTCTGGCGGTGTGGCGGCGGTATGGCGGAGGTCTGGCGGACGTTTGGCGGAGGTCTGGCGGACGTATGGCGGAGGTCTGGTGGAGGTATGGCGGACGTATGGCGGAGGTTTGGTGGAGGTATGGTGGACGTATGGCGGACGTATGGCGGAGGTTTGGTGGAGGTATGGCGGAGGTTTGGCGAGGTATGCTAAATCATGTAATCAAACGATGTATAGAATCCATCATCAGGAATCGTAATGCTATTTCTTCAGTGATTATTCGGTCTATTCTTGTCCGTGTTCTTACGTTCTTAATGTTCTTACTTTAAAATCGCTCTCAGTTGAAATTGAAGTTGTGGGTCAGAAATGGCCGTGAATCGCACATTTTGCCTCCAACATATCTGGTCCCAACACACCGAGCTGGTACTTTCGGAACTGTGGCGCTTGAGGCGTGAGGCCTGGTCTATCGCTGCTCCATGGCCGCCCGTGATTGGGCCGTTCCAGCGCTGACCAGGACTGGTTTACATACCCAGTCCGCCCCTGACACCGATGATTGTTGTCACTGATAATTTTATAATCTACCCGAAGAAATCATGATCATTGAAAGAACCCAAAGTTTTTCACAGTACTGTATATCTGCACATATTGTCTTAGGACTTCTAAACACAGTGCGAGAATCATGTAAGACGGTCTCGACCTGTTTCACCTGTGTTTGCCCTTCTTTTTGATTGGTCACTCACCGAGGTGTTAAGAGCGAGGTTCAGTGAGAGGATGGCCGCACGGTGGCGAAAGCGGCTCGTGGTGGAAAACAAATTACGCACCACGTGGTCTATCCAAAACCACGCCTCCAAATTGTGATGTACCCGCCTTCTCACTGTACACGAAGGCACGATACACTGTACAGGTTGTTTCATCATCACAACTTATTTTCATGCTTTTATTTTTTGTGCTCCAATTTATATATTGTGCTATATATTCTACCTGAAATGTACCTTTTTGATAATATACGGTAAGTGATCTTCCCGACCATAAACTACAACAATAACATGGACGTGTACATTGTACACAACAACAAACTTCCGTGATGTAACATTAGATGTTCGATGCGTCAAATAGCCATCGTGGACTTCCATGTGACAGTTCGAGTTGTGCAAACGAGCAATGCAGTCCAGGTTGGCATCATGGAGGGTGTTAATTGGTTTCTTCATGAGAAGCGAAACATCGCAGAACGCTAAATGACGAGACACCTGCGATTCAGGTAACCCAGGCAGCGAAACCCGAAGTGTTAATTATTATTTCGTAATGACTGTTTCTTTATCTCGAAGTTCATCTGAGAGCAAAACCGTACAACATGAAAATAGTTCGGGGGAGCACTGGGTAAAGGAGGGCTTGATGCTCCATAAAAATAGCAGTCTGTTCAAAGGTAATGAACTGGTACCGTAAAATGGGGTGAATAGGGACAGCGAGGTGAATAGGGACACAAACAGAAAAACAAGGCACTGTAAAATGGGGTGAATAGGGACAGCAAGGTGAATAAGGACACAAACTGAAAAACAAGGTACTTTAGGAGTCGCGTAAGGCGAGAGAACGAGGCCATTCGTAGGGTTAGAAGATGGTTTATTGTAACAGCAAGATCCAGCACACTAAACTCGAAGTCTCGAACGGAAGTCGGCACGCTTATATAAAACTATAAAGCCAAAAGCCCTCTTCGGAGGGCGTGGCTCCGGCAACCGCGCGTGCGTCACGTCCGCACAACCACAAGTCCAACAGGCCCGTGCACGTGTATTATGCCCAAATAAGGTAATCACATAAGGTAACCGCCAATGCGGTTACCTGCACATAAGGTAACCGCCACATACGTCCCCCCAGAATGCACTCCACGGGCCTATGCATAGGCTGAGGCGACTGAGGGGCTGGGCAAGTCCTCGGGGGAGGCTGCCGAGGTTCCTCGCGGGCCTCCCGAGGTTGCAGGTCGCGGGTGCAGTGCCGAGAAGGCTCGAGCGGTGCACGCGAAAAGCGGGTGAGCCAACCGAGGGGCTGGTCAAGGCCTCGGGGGAGGCTGCTGAGGTTCCTCGCGGGCCTCCCGAGGATGCAGGGTCGGAGAAGTAGTTGCGGTTGTAGTTGTAGTTGCGCGAGGGTGACGAAGCGGCCGTGCCGCTAACGTCAGCGTGCGCGAAGGTGACGAAACAGCCGTTCCGCCAACGTCAGTGCGCGCGAAGGTGACGAAGCAGCCGTGCCTTCGGAGGGTCTTGGAATAGGTTCGCCCCTCCGGTCGTAGAGGAGGAGCCGAGCGCGGTGCGCGAACCTCATAGTCATGGCCGTCGTCGTTACCGAAACTCCGGCATTTCGAATCCGCGTTCGAAACTGCGCCCGAAGCCGTGCGGGAGAAGCCGGCGTCACCAGCTTAGGTGGCTTCCCTGGATAGGGCGCGCTTGCCGTGTTCGTTCGCAGCCCCCGAATCCGTTTGGGGGCAGTCAGAGGTCACCAGTGAAGAGCAGGGCTCTTGCTTGAGACGGGCGAAGTGACGGGCAAGGCACAAACTCGTCCGAGAAGATGTTTATTGTAAAAACCAACTCAGGAACTCTAAAAAGCCCGTTTATCGGGCTGCATATCTATCTATAATTCCAGTAATCTCTGTGTGTATGTTTGTTTGTATGTTTGTATGTTTGTATGTCTGTGACCGCTGTTTCTCGACAACCACGGGTCCGATATACTTGAAACTTGCCAGGTATATTGCTGGGGACCCGAGGATGTGCCTTTTCAAGGTTTCATATTAATCGGACAAGTACTTACCGAGCTATGTCCAAAAAACGATTCAACCAATCAGAGAGCAGCGAGCTATCACGTGTGCCGAACGTGGCGAACAGACTCTGCCTCGGACGGCACATTTGAGAGCGTATTCATTTATTTCACGTTGGCAAACTATGTTGGCGTTAAACTATGTTTTAAAACTAATTAAAACTACTATCTATAATTCCACGGGTCCGATAAAAAACACCGTACTCGCAAGCCGTTCGCTTTGGACCAAACCATTTCATGTAAATAGAGGGGGGGGATTGTCACCGTACTCGCAAGCCGTTCGCTTTGGACCAAACCATTTCATGTAAATAGAGGGGGGGGGATATAATTTTAGATATATATATATACACAAAGAATTAAGTTAAGCACCCCCCCCGTTTTTTTACAACCTCGCACATTACAAGTTTGTTGTCGTCAAAACAGTGTAATATACCCATGATATTGCTATATTTTCTGGAGAAGTGATATTATGTTCACATAAAAACATAACAATCATGCCGTTTTCAATATTTTATTCTGAATAATTTAAGGTGAAATTTTTTGGGAATTTTAGGCATATTTTCACCTCAATTTAAGTATGGAGCTATAGGTCCATCACGGACAGTGTGGATGACGTTTATGTTTTCTAACGTACAGTCATTGTTCTGAGAAGACCTCTAGCGATCTTTGCGTCAATAACGTGTGTAGGACCCACGTGATCGGATCACTGACTCAACCAATCACTTTTTTTCACTTTGATCACTCAATTTCATCAATGGATAATTGCTAATGTCATACCGATCATTATTTGATCTCACATACCTTAGAATATATGCCAATGTATACATATACACAAAGAATATATATTAGGGGGTGCTTACCTTAATTCGTTGTGTAGGGGTGCTTAACTTAATTCTTTGTGTATAGTACGGGCATGCCCTAGTATATCAAAACCAGAAAGCACAACCGAAACCGAAAGCCACGCCTCTCAGGCGAGGCACGCTTTGGTGGTCACGTGACCGACAGGTGCAAAGGATTATAACCGCACGCGCGGCACGCTTTAGTGGTCACGTGACCGGCCACCCCGGCGCCGTGGTTTGCCCGCCGGTTACGTCACCGGCTGGAGCAAGGAGATTCTGTTGCTGGTCTCGCTTGGGGGACCCATGGGTCGCTACAGTACCGTAAAATGGGGTGAATAGGGACAGCAAGGTGAATAGGGACACAAACAGAAAAACAAGGTACTGTAAAATGGGGTGAATAGGGACAGCAAGGTGAATAGGGACACAAACTGAAAAACAAGGTACCGTAAAATGTGGTGAATAGGGACAGCAAGGTGAATAGGGACACAAACTGAAAAACAAGGTACTGTAAAATGGGGTGAATAGGGACAGCAAGGTGAATGGGGACACAAACAGAAAAACAAGGTACCGTAAAATGGGGTGAATAGGGACAGCAAGGTGAATGGGGACACAAACAGAAAAACAAGGTACTGTAAAATGGGGTGAATAGGGACAGCAAGGTGAATGGGGACACAAACTGAAAAACAAGGTACCGTAAAATGGGGTGAATAGGGACAGCAAGGTGAATAGGGACACAATCTGAAAAACAAGGTACCGTAAAATGGGGTGAATAGGGACAGCAAGGTGAATAGGGACACAAACTGAAAAACAAGGTACCGTAAAATGGGGGTGAATAGGGACAGCAAGGTGAATAGGGACTCAAACTGAAAAACAAGGTACCGTAAAATGGGGTGAATAGGGACAGCAAGGTGAATAGGGACACAAACTGAAAAACAAGGTACCGTAAAATGGGGTGAATAGGGACAGCAAGGTGAATGGGGACTCAAACTGAAAAACAAGGTACCGTAAAATGGGGTGAATAGGGACAGCAAGGTGAATGGGGACACAAACTGAAAAACAAGGTACCGTAAAATGGGGTGAATAGGGAAAGCAAGGTGAATAGGGACACAATCTGAAAAACAAGGTACCGTGAAATGGGGTGAATAGGGAAAGCAAGGTGAATAGGGACTCAAACTGAAAAACAAGGTACCGTGAAATGGGGTGAATAGGGACAGCAAGGTGAATAGGGACACAAACTGAAAAACAAGGTACCGTAAAATGGGGTGAATAGGGACAGCAAGGTGAATAGGGACACAAACTGAAAAACAAGGTACCGTAAAATGGGGTGAAAAGGGACAGCAAGGTGAATAGGGACACAAACTGAAAAACAAGGTACCGTAAAATGGGGTGAATAGGGACAGCAAGGTGAATGGGGACTCAAACTGAAAAACAAGGTACCGTAAAATGGGGTGAATAGGGACAGCAAGGTGAATGGGGACACAAACTGAAAAACAAGGTACCATAAAATGGGGTGAATAGGGACAGCAAGGTGAATGGGGACACAAACTGAAAAACAAGGTACCGTAAAATGGGGTGAATAGGGACAGCAAGGTGAATGGGGACTCAAACTGAAAAACAAGGTACCGTAAAATGGGGTGAATAGGGACAGCAAGGTGAATGGGGACACAAACTGAAAAACAAGGTACCGTAAAATGGGGTGAATAGGGACAGCAAGGTGAATAGGGACACAATCTGAAAAACAAGGTACCTTGAAATGGGGTGAATAGGGACAGCAAGGTGAATAGGGACTCAAACTGAAAAACAAGGTACCATAAAATGGGGTGAATAGGGACAGCAAGGTGAATAGGGACACAAACTGAAAAACAAGGTACCGTAAAATGGGGTGAATAGGGACAGCAAGGTGAATGGGGACTCAAACTGAAAAACAAGGTACCGTAAAATGGGGTGAATAGGGACAGCAAGGTGAATGGGGACACAAACTGAAAAACAAGGTACCGTAAAATGGGGTGAATAGGGAAAGTAAGGTGAATAGGGACACAATCTGAAAAACAAGGTACCGTGAAATGGGGTGAATAGGGAAAGCAAGGTGAATAGGGACTCAAACTGAAAAACAAGGTACCGTGAAATGGGGTGAATAGGGACAGCAAGGTGAATAGGGACACAAACTGAAAAACAAGGTACCGTAAAATGGGGTGAATAGGGACAGCAAGGTGAATAGGGACACAAACTGAAAAACAAGGTACCGTAAAATGGGGTGAATACTGACAGCAAGGTGAATAGGGACACAAACTGAAAAACAAGGTACCGTAAAATGAGGTGAATAGGGACAGCAAGGTGAATGGGGACTCAAACTGAAAAACAAGGTACCGTAAAATGGGGTGAATAGGGACAGCAAGGTGAATAGGGACTCAAACTGAAAAACAAGGTACCGTGAAATGGGGTGAATAGGGACAGCAAGGTGAATAGAGACACAAACTGAAAAACAAGGTACCGTGAAATGGGGTGAATAGGGACAGCAAGGTGAATAGGGACTCAAACTGAAAAACAAGGTACCGTGAAATGGGGTGAATAGGGACAGCAAGGTGAATAGAGACACAAACTGAAAAACAAGGTACCGTGAAATGGGGTGAATAGGGACAGCAAGGTGAATAGAGACACAAACTGAAAAACAAGGTACCGTGAAATGGGGTGAATATGGACAGCAAGGTGAATAGGGACACAAACTGAAAAACAAGGTACCGTAAAATGGGGTGAATAGGGACAGCAAGGTGAATAGGGACACAAACTGAAAAAAAGTTCGGAAACTTTTTTCGCTGAAAATTGATAAACATACTGATTTGTTACTCCCACCAGGGAGTAATGCATTCACTCGTGTCCGTGTGTGTGTGTGTGTGTGTGTGTGTGTGTGTGTGTGTGTGTGTGTGTGTGTGTGTGTGTGTGTGTCCGTGTGTGTGTGTCCGTGTCTTTGTGAACAAGATATCTGGAAAAGTTCTGAACGGATTTGGATTTAAGTTGGTGGGATTGATTAGTATAAGGAAGAATTGATTAGTTTTTGGTGAAGCTCAGGATATTATTCCCGATCCAGGAATTTTTTGAAGGATATTTTTTACCATTGGAAGATAGGGCTCATTTTTTTTTTAACATTATCTTCTATATATTCTATATTTAACATTGTGATATGAAAATAGTTTTCGTATTTGTTGTAAATGTAGTTTAAACTCGTGGTTATGAGTTAGAGCGGTGTATTTTTTTTAGCAGCGTCGTCTTCAATGTTCATTTCTTTTTCTAATAAAGACATATTCTGTCATTTAAAAACCACCAAATTGTATTAGGTTTCCCCGTTTCATAAAATGTATCGTTTGATACGTATAATGCTTTAAAACTGTTTTTTTTGTTTGTTTGTTTTTACCTCAGAAGAGATATCAACATTTAGCTCAGCAAATGTCAATCACGGTGTCAGTATTTGATGAACTTATAAAGACTTAGTTCCAGATTTGTCAAGGGCTGAGGTATATTAACAAACAAATAAAACAGATTTGGCAAAATTCCAACTTTTTTTTAAAAGATCGCAAATTCACCTAGGGTTGTGAGCGTCTGAAGAAGAAGAAACCTCGCATGGGCTTCCCAGACCAAGTAAATAATTCTGGTTCTCGCTCTGCGATTTTCAGGTTTATTACTCCCGCCAGGAAGTAACGCATTCGATCGTATCCGTCCATGTGTGTGTGTGTGTGTGTGTGTGTGTGTGTGTGTGTGTGTGTGTGTGTGTTCGTATGTTCGTGTGTTTGTGTGTTTGTGAATAAGATATCTGGAAAAGTTCTGAACGGATTTGGATGAAAGTTGGTGGGATGATTTCCCTTGGGATAAGGAAGAATTGATTAGTTTTTGGTGAAGCTCAGGATATTATTCCGGATCCAGGAATTTTTTTTGGAAAATTTTTTGGGAAAGATGTTTTTCTGTTTTACTGCATTAAAGCTTTTATTCTTATTTTTAAATGATGTTTTTATCCTCTAATTCCGAGATATATCAAAATAAATTCTCTGATAGCTAGGGCTTACTTTATTTTTCATTTATTGTTTTGGGGAGAGGGGATGTTAAACAAAACGTATTATTCCAACTAAACCCACGGCGGGAGTGTACGCTCTACTGAGTGGCGTTCTAGTTGATATTTGGGTTGAAAGTGTTCTCTTGTTTTTAAAAAAAAAAGCAATGTATATTCCCTATTAACCCCATATATGGGTTAAATAGGAACAAATAGGATTTTTATGGCTGTCCCTTTGTCCCTTTTTCACATTCACCCCGTTTTACAGGTGAATAGGGACAGTCACTAAGACAAAAAAATAATAATCAAGAAATAGGGACAGTTTGGAGAAACTTTTTATCCCATTTTTTTTTTCATTTGCACCGTGGTTTATATTTACTAGGGCATGCCCGTACGTGGGTGCCCGTTCCTTGCCAAAAAAAAAAAAACGCTACCCGTACGCTCTACCCCGCCCGTACGCCCGTACGCCCGTAAACAAAAAAAACAACGCTCTTCGCTTCCGCCCTTCGCTCTGACTGAATTGGGAGAAATAATGCGCATAAGAAATCGAGAAATTATTATTTTCTCCGGAAGAAATCGAATTACGAACCGTAATGGCGCACGCGCTCGGCTCGGCTCGCTCTCACATCGGCCACGCCTACGCAACAACGCGGTCTGTGATTGGCTGCCGGAAGTGCAGTCTTCACTGTCCGGAAGGTCGCAAATCGCAGTTACGATGAATCGCAAATTAGTTTTAATTAGTTTTAAAACATAGTTTAACGGCAACATAGTTTTCCAACGTGAAATAAATGAATACGCTCTCAAATGTGCCGTCCGAGGCAGAGTCTGTTCGCCACGTTCGGCACACATGATAGCTCGCTGCTCTCTGATTGGTTGAATCGTTTTTTGGACATAGCTCGGTAACTACTTCTCCGATTAATATGAAACCTTGAAAAGGCACATCCTCGGGTCCCCAGCAATATACCTGGCAAGTTTAAAGTATATCGGACCCGTGGTTGTCGAGAAACAGCGGTCACAGACATACAGACATACAAACATACAAACATACAAACATACAAACATACAAACATACACACAGAGATTACTGGAATTATAGATAGATGAGTGCATATTATGTGCATCCATCTGAGCTATCAATTTAGCAATAAGTTAAAAACTCAGGATTGTTTAAGTTGGAAACTCATCAGATATAAAGGCTCACGACAGTGCGTCAGCATCAGTAGTCACCGACCTCTCAAGCAGTACACTTCGTCGAAATTTAAGAGTAGGCGAGTTATCGCAGGCACCCTCAACAAATTGCAAATCCTTGCCCTGACTAGTAGAACGTCAGGCCTGGCCAACCGGTTCGTGACAAACTCAGACCAAGCTTCCCCCGGCCGACCCCTCAAGAAAGGTGGGCTAATGAAGAAGAGGTCACAGGAAGAAGATCGTGTTGAAGAATAGAATGACATGCTGTATTAAATATTTATTTATATCGTGTTAAAGTTAAAGGATTCTGATGTACAGTCCCATACTCCATACTGTATGACAAAGACTCCGTCCTACCGAAACAGTTTCTTGACAATCGTCACACTGTACTGGTGGTTTGCCATTGCATTCCCAGAAGTATTTCGGACAGGAATTTGTACTTTATTCAGGATGCTGGTGATGGCTCGCCTACTCTTCGTGAAGGACACCGTGGCGTGGGGTCTACCAACTAACGCCAGCAGACGGGATTCCCGTTTAACGTCGATCCTGGAAATGATGATTCACACTGCCTATGAATCGCCACGATGCCACTTTCTAGCTTTTTTTTTTGTTTGTATACTGAATCGAGGCTCGTGAAAGAGCTAACATTTATTTCACAAACAAATCAACCAGACAAACAAAATATACAAAAAGAGGGAGCGGAAGACAAGATGGGGAGAGAAGGGGAAGCACACAACCACAACATTTGAGAGCAGGGAGAAGGATTCGAACCCAGGGTAGACAGCTTGGAGCCGAGTTTGTGTACCTGCCAGCCCTTGTTTAAGAATTAAGCGATTTAAATCAAAACATCGGACCGAATTTACTAAAATCGTTTAGCGAGCGTCTTGTCAACACACGTCTAACCCTTAAACACTGACAAAAACATTGTTGTACACACACAGCAAAACACACGCCGACCACACGCGAATGATATAAAATAATATAATAATATAATATTATAGTATAATGGTCCACATATTCTGGTCTGCGAGCTAAAGACTGGTGGTACCACCAATCGTAAGGTCGTGCAACCAGTCGGGACAGGTCGTGACTTGTCGCACTGCCGATCGTGAGGTTGAACGACAGGTGGCACCACCAATCGTCAGGTGGCAGGACCACTAGCACGACCAATCGTGCGACTACTTGACCCGCGATCATGCACGACTGGTGGTGCGTCCATGCGCGACTGGTGGTACGACCATGTAAGACCTGCCTGCGACCTCTTCCGATTTGGAATCGCAGGTCAGAAGTTTTGAACATGACCATCGACCTTGCTGCGACTGATTTTGCTCTGGCGATCACCCACGACCTCTGCGACCAGTCGCGCACTCTTTCTACGATTTTCCCGCGATTAACAAAATTTTCGGTCGCAGCTAGGTCGTAACATGGTCGCAGGCCCGGTGTGACTGGGGCTTTAGGGTTGTTTATGCAACAGCCCTTAAGGAAATCCTTTGCAAAGGAAAAAAAAAAAAGTACCTTCAGGTAAATCTTTCTTTAACCCATAAAGTGCGTTGAGCCACAATCATGGTCAAGACGTGTATGCAAATAAGTTTAAACTGACGTCAACACAAAGAACGAATCATGACCTTTCTTACAATTTATAATACCTGGAGTAATTTATGAAAGCTTGCTTCTAATTGGTGGAGAAAAGCCAATGACAAAAAAGCATTTCTGACCTACTAACCAGTAAATCCAGCTGGTTGTTGTTGCACATCAGTAACCAGTAAATCCAGCACTGGGTTGTAGAAATTGCAACCAGGCCATGGATGGGTTGTAGAAAAGGGAATTTTTTGCAACCAGGCCATGGTTCTACAGTCACGTGAAAAAGTAAGTACACCCCATGTAAAGTTTTGACCTTTTCAACATATTTCAACATACAGCTATTTGATCTTCATTTCATCAATATTGATAGATAAAGGTGATATAATATAACAAATATCATGAAACATTTACATTTTGTAGTCCATTGTATAATTTAAATAAACATATGCAAATTTCGCATGTGGAAAAAGTAAGTACACCCTTGGCTCTAATAGGTGGTATTGCCCCCTTTGGCAGAATAAACCTCAAGTAGGCGTTTCTTATAACTGTCTACCAGTCTCTGACATCGACTAGGAGAAATTTTTGCCCACTCCTCCATGCAGAATTCCTTCAGCTGCGCGATGTTTGAGGGGTTTCTTGCATGCACAGCTCGTTTCAAATCCCCCCACAACATCTCGATGCGATTTAGAATCCGGGCTTTGACTTGGCCATTCCAGAACCCTCCATTTCTTTCTTTTCAGCCATTCCTTGGTGGATTTACTGGTATGTTTAGGGTCATTGTCATGCTGCAAGGTCCACCTTTGGGTGAGCTTCAACTTTCCAACAGATGGCCTCACATTATCCTCAAACACCCTCTGGTACAATGAAGAATTAATAGTGGATTCTATGATCGTGAGCTGCCCAGGCCCTGATGCAGCAAAGCTGCCCCAAACCATAATATTTCCACCACCATGCTTTACAGTTGGTATCAGGTTCTTGTGGTCAAATGCTGTCTTTGGTTTTTGCCAAACATGTCTTCTGGTACTGTGGCCAAATAGGTCTACCTTTGACTCATCTGTCCAGAGCACATTGTTCCAGAAGTGCTGGTCTTTGCCGAGGTGTTCATTGGCAAACTTTAGTCTTGCCCTGATGTTCTTTCTGGATAGCAAAGGTTTCCTCCTGGCACACCTCCCATGTAGATCAAATTTGTGCAGCCTCTTTCTTATGGTAGACTTGTGCACTTTAACATCAACAGTGGCAAGAGCTACCTGTAGGTCCCGTGATGACTCTGGGGTTCTTAGAGACTTCTTTCAGCATCTTGCGGTCTGCTCTCGGGCTGAACTTGCTGGGGCGGTCAGGCCTGAACAAGTTGGCAGTTGTTTGGAATCTTCTCCACTTGTAGATGATCTTCCGGACAGTCGAATGATTGATTTCAAATTGTTTGGAGATTTTTAAATCCCTTCCCAGACTCGTAGGCATCTATAACCTTCTTTCTGAAGGCCTCAGAGAGCTCTTTTGATCTAGGCATGGTGACGCCACACACTTCAACAACAAAGAGCAAACCAAACGAAATGTCTGAGGTTTAAATAAGACAGTTTCCTCCAAGATCCTCTCGAACGATGTTCTAATCATTTGCACCTGAGCTGGTGCACCTGCTTCTAATTTTAGGTATTTGAAGTGGTGATAAATGTAGGGGTGTACTTACTTTTTCCACATGCGAAATTTGCATATGTTTATTTAAATTATACAATGGACTACAAAATGTAAATGTTTCATGATATTTGTTATATTGTTGGAACCCATCTGTGGATCGGTCCCATCGGCCGATGGGTCTGACCCATCTGTGGATGCACGAGAAATGACAATGCAGACCCATCGGCCGATGGGTCTGCGCCATCTGCCGATGTGTTGTTCACCTTGAAGGTGAACCCATCTGTGTTTCCTATGCATCAATGGTGGATGAGTATGTTTATTTGAACCTACAAATAAGCAATTGATGTCATAAATGTTTATAAAGCAGTCCGTGACATGTGGTTTAATCTGTTAAACATTAAAAAATCATCTCTGTTAAATTCCTACCACATGTAATTCCAATGACTGTGTACCTGATTGAAGAGCACCATTCTGTCAACACATTCCTTCAAGGTGAACAAAACGTCCGCAGATGGCGCAGACCCATCGGCCGATGGGACCGATCCACAGATGGGTTCCAACAATATTATATCACCTTTATCTCTCAATATTGTTGAAATGAAGATCAAATAGCTTTATGTTGAAATATGTTGAAAAAGTCAAAACTTTACATGGGGTGTACTTACTTTTTCACGTGACTGTATCAGTGTATCAGCCTCTGGCGTCGCACTGCGATAATCGGCGTCTTTGTGATCAATTTTCACGAAGAGCGCCTTTTGGAAACTCAAAGGTTGGTGTTTAAGGACGGTGAGTACTCTCTTAAGTTTAAGGAAGGGTCAAGGAAAAACCTAAGGAATATTCATAAATGTAAACATCCTCAAATGAAGCGTGTCCTTAAGGGCAAACTTATGGAAATATTAAAGTAAATCCTTAAATCTTTCCTGAAGGATGCTTTATGCAACTGTGCCATTGGTTTCACCATTTGTGCATACATAATATGTGAATGTATAATCCAGATTTTAAAACGTCATTTAAGTTATGTTTGTGCTTCTTGTGTGTGACCTTAATGCAGATTTCAAAAAAAATCCTGTTTCTGAATTATTGCACCTTGTCTAATAGGAAGCAACCAAGTTGTGGCTAACTTTGAACAAAACTTGTTTTCATTATTTTCATTTTTGCCCCTTCACCAGTAATCACAATAAAATGGGTAGAATACGGTTGGTGGATCCTGCAGCGGGACTCTTCTTCTTCAGTGTATTACTTGTCTTTCCTGTGGATCAACGATACATCTATCATCGGCTCGGTAACTTCAGTCAAAGTAACGTGTCTGCATGCTCGGCGAACAAGAGCGATCCGGTATACATCAGAGAACAGGTATTACATTGAACCTTGGGCTATTATACAACAACAACACAACAGGCATGTTAAGGCCATTTTCTCTGCTAGAGCGGGGGTTAGCCTTGCGGTCCCCATGACAATCTTCTCCATTTTGCCCTATTTTCTGCATCTCCCCTTGTTAACCCCCTTGCCCGCATTTCTTCTTGCACCATCTTTAGCCAAATCTTTCTCGGTCTTCCCCTTCCTCTACATCCTTCTACATTAATTTCCATCACTCTTCTCAACCAGTCACTTTCATCCTTCCTCAACACATGACCAAACCATCTCAACCTGTTCCTCTTCACAGCATCAATCACAGGCTCTATTCCCATTTCATCATTTGTCTTCGTCTCTCTCAACGATACTCCACACATCATTTTCCACCGAACCATTCGCATTTCCACGCTTTCCAGCCTTTGTTGCTGCTCCACGTTCATTACCCATGTCTCGCTCCCATAAATCATAACACTTCTCACACAAGCATCATACACCTTTCCCTTCAGCTTCAATGACACTCCCCTCCTCATAAGCATGTCACTCAGTTCCCAAAACTTCTTCCATGCACATCTCACTCCAGCAACCGTTGCCGAGTCTGATCCACCTTCTCCATTCAGCATGTCTCCTAGGTAACAAAATGTTTTCACACCTTCCAGCTTTACGCCATATCCAAGATCCAACTCGACATTTCCTCCATCTGCAGCTCCCTCTGTGCACACCTTAGACTTGAATGTAGCTGCCACACTGGTTAATGACCCTCTCAAACCACTACATTTTTGATGAACCCACTCAGCGCACATTGTACATTGAATGGAGTTCACTCCGACACCCTTCCTGCGCACAGCACACGGCCACTTCCCAGTTCTTTCCACCTCACCACATGCTTTACCACTTGCCATCACCTTCGTCTTTCCGATATTCACCTTCAGACCTTTTGTCTCCATACATTCCTTCCACTTGTTCATCTTCTCCTTCAGTCCATCATTTCTTTCTGCAATCAACACCAGATCATCTGCATACAACAACTCCCACGGCAAACCCTCCTTTATGTTCTGAGCCAGGACCTCCATCACAGCTACAAATAGTAGTGGACTTAGTACCGACCCCTGATGCGCTCCCACCTTCACCTCAAACTCACCACTGTTCCCGTCCTTCGTCCTTACAGCTGTGCGCGTTCTCTCATACATTGCGATCACTACTCTGATCATCCATTCCTCCACTTCTAACTTCCTCAATGCCCATGTCACTACTTCATGTGCAAACCCCATCGAATGCTTTCTCCAGATGAACAAACCCAAGAAACAACTTCTTCCTCTTCTCCATGTACTTCTCCTGCAACTGCCTTACAATAAAAAGTGCATCTGTCAATCCTCTTCCTGGCATAAATCCAAACTGAATTTCGTCGATCTTCACTTTCTTCCTTCTACTCCTCTCCAACACCCTTTCCAATGCCTTCATTCCATGCTCCAATAACTTTATCGCTCGATACGAGCCACAGTCCAGAGGGTCACCTTTCCCCTTGTATAGAGGGACGAGGGTACTCAGTTCCCAATCCACTGGAATGCGGCCTTCTTTCACCACCAGATTACAGATCTCTGTCATTCTCTTCACACCCCAAATTCCTGCTGCCTACAACATATCTCCCACAACTCCCGTCGGCCCTCCCACTTTTCTACTCTTCACTGCTTTTATCGCTTCCTCAATTTCCTTCTCACTTATCTTCTCTGCCAGTCCTAAAACTGGGTTACTCTCTATGTTGCCATCCCATTCATTCTCTGCATTCAACAGCATTTCCATATATCTCTTCCATCTTCCTTTAATTCCATCTGGGTCCACAACGATTTGTCCCACTTCATCCTTCAAGCAACTCACCCCCATCACATCACACCTCTCTTTCGCTATCTGCTTTGCAATCCTGAATACCGCTCTCTGACCCTCTTCCGAATCCAAGCTCCTTAGGTCTCCTCCAACCACAACAACTTCCTCATCTTTCACGTTTTCCATCAGCTTCTCTATTGCACACCAGAACTTGTCCTTCTCTTCATCGCTCCGACCAACCTGTGGAGCATATCCCGAGATGACGTTCACCAAGAGCTTTCCAATCATCATTTTCACCATCATCAACCTTTCACTCACTCTAGTCACACTCACCACACTGTCTACAAACTCCTCAGAAAACAGGACACCAACACCATGCATGCCTTCTGGGCACCCTTGCCACACAAACTTGTATTTCTGTCCCTGCCTACCCTTCACCACTCTCTCACCACTTCCCTTCCATCTCGTCTCCTGCACACAACATATGTCCACTCTTCTTCTGACCAATACTTCCACCACTTCTCCTGATCTCCCTGTCATTGTCCCTACATTCCATGTCCCAAACCTCAGAAACCGATCTCCATGTCGGGCATCAGCGGTTTCATCGTCATAAATGGAGTGATTTCTACCCTTGCTTCGATCGGGTTCCCCACCTTGAGTTTTGACGAGAGGGAGTGGGGTGCCCCACGGGGTACTTCGGGCTGTACCCTGCCCATATGTAGTTGTAATTATCATCATTCCCTTTTTGAGGCAATGTTTTTTTAATGGCCGGATGCCCTTCCTGACGCCGACCCTTTTAGTCGCCTCTTTCGACACGCAGGGATACGGTGTACCTATTCTAAACCGGGGTACCACTGGAGGCTATTATATACAGAGGAAAGTAAAAATCATCCAAGTTTTACCAAGTACATCGAGGAAAATACAGAAAAGGAGAGTTGTCAAAATGATCTATGAGAGCTGCAAGCTTGTTCGCAAAAAATCCACATCAAATGTAACCTGAGTGGTGCCAGAGCAAAAGCTTTGAAATGTATTTATTATTTATCCATAAAAATGGAAAATTCCACTGTCAAGCAAAGCTCACAATCTTAGTATAAAACAAGAAAGACCGGACTGTGGTCACGACCTGAGACAAAATCTGGTAATGGGCCGGTTGGGAAACGCACATTTAAAGTACTCTTAAATGATGAACAGCACAATTGGGTAACACACATTTAATGCACTGTTAAAAGATTAACTCAACACCTCTTATACATGTCAGCCTCCACCACAGTTATATCAGAACAAGCTGATTCTTCACATGGCCACGGATTGTTTAACCACAATATTGGGCTGTTCAAAAATTATGCAACACTATTATTTTGGTAACTTGCGTAACATAAGGCTTGATTACATAATGTAACACTTGAATACCGTGCGTTCTGACGTACCGTGCATTCTGACGGGCTTGATTAAACCTTACTAATATTTGACATGTGATTACATTTTTCTGGGTCTTTCATCGTGAATAACACTCGACTCAAACAAGGCCACACTTGGTAACACTGTGGCCTATAGGTCTCTAGAGATCTGATGTGAATAACCGGACCCCAGTATAGAGAACCACCCCTCCCTCTTCCTCCACCCCTCCCTAAAATTACTACCCCCATAATTTACTTCCCATTGTGTGTACTAGATTTCATTGCAATCACGTAAGCTGTTACAAAGATCTCCTCCACCCCTGCCCTCAACACCCTCACCCACACTGTCCCATTATGTCTGCCAGGTTTGATGGCCCTACAATGTTCCGTCCTGAAGATATACAAGATATAAGGGAACAGAAAGACAGACAATCAGGAAAGTGGGGTGTGCCGATAAAGGCAGCTCAGTGTTTTTGTCAGCTTTGTTTGATGTGACCCTGGTTATAGCAAACGTGCCACATGTGGACCAATATAATTGACTCATGACATCAATGATCATGACATTATTGCACACAACTTGTAAAGTTAATAAAGGTCCAAACTACAAAAGCAAAACAAAAAAACAATGGCTTTCTGAATACTGGAATCAACATTTATTGAAATAAAAAACCGAGAAAGAAGGCATGGATCAAGCAGGGATAATATTGCAAATAAAATACTGGAACTGGCCCAGGATATGGGACAATAAGATCTCAATGACCGCCGGGTTAATTTGGCGTCAATCGGTGTTTCAGAACACACAACTGCAGCGAATCTGCCGATAAGATTGGCCGAGCAAACCTATCAGAGATCCACTTTTAAAACGCTTTAGTGCAAACCCAATCTGCCCGTTTAATGGATTAATATGCCAATTTCACCAAGCACTAAGGAGCCCTCTCCCAATGACGACACAGGGTTTTATCAATAAGATGAGATTTATATAACTAGTGAGGTACCCGTGCTACACACGGGTGGGAGGCCAGAAGCAAACAGACAATGCAGAAACGGCGAATGCTAAAGCATGAAACCAATAAATTCCACATTCCTGTAGCACCTTCAGTCGCACGTCAGACATGGACAGCAAGTTTGTGAAGGACTTCCATGAAAAACGTACCCGTTCGCAAACAAACGGGTACGTTTGTTCCATTCTCAGTTGATGGCGAATCTGCATATGGCGATCCATGAATTTTACGTTTCGAAAGTAGAAACCATCATGGCATTTCGTCAATTCACTTGAACTCGATATCTCTTTTTTTCATTCCAAACATCATAACTCCAATCACAAATTAAATAACATTGATATAAAAAATAAACTTTTAACAACATTCGTGACATAAACAAATATTTAAATCCTGATGTGAAGTTCCGTATGGTTGGGTGAATACAATTACGAATTCAAAATCGTAATTGTATTCACTCAATTCCAATCATCAATTGATACTTTAACAAAACGATTAACACGATTAACGTTTAACGATTTAACATTACGATTGAATGACGGTTGTATTGGGATATGATCAAACCCGCACATTGCCGTCATCTGTCCACTTCCGCATTCGCGGCAGGTTCATAATTCTCATCAAAATCTAAACAGTATTTGTAGAATTTCAACAAAACCCACATCACTGTTTATATCGGTAAATATTATTCCATCGTGTTTGGAAAAACTGGAAAATTTGATCAACAATACAGCCTATTTTACTCCAGGGGGTCCCAGGATTACCCACCCAAAATATCGTGGCCGCAAGGTTACGCAGGGGGAGGGTGGGAAGGAATAAGAACACAGCTGCACAGAGGCAACCGCAAACAGTAACAAATGAATAATAAATAAAACAACGCGCCCTCGGAACAATGGGCGACAGATAACTTCACTCAATCGGGGAACAAGGGAGTTGCTCTGCGCACGATGTTCATGCAAGGAGAGTGGGGGGTGGGTGGGGGTGGGGGGAGTCATGGTTTGGATGCGCGAGGACTAGTTCGGGAGATGGTGGTCCATGCCATGCCTTGGGTCTTTCTCTTTCGGTCTTTCTCTTTCTCTTTCTCTTTCTCTTTCTCTCTCCACAAACCACTGTGCACCACAGAACCATGCACGATCAAGCAGGAACTGAGAAGCAGCAGAGATGATTAACCAACCACACAAACAATGACTGCCACCGACAAATTACTCCCCAGGTCTGATCGTATTAACCTTTCACGCCTTTGCTGTGGACACCACTCACAACTTTTACAGCACAAATATAGACTCGACTACATTACTGATGGCACCTGTAAGCTCTGCCAGGCTGCCCCACCCACAAGAAAACACATTATGGAAGACCGCACAGTCCTGGCTCCATGAAGGGAAGAGCACACATCTTATATGTGAGGGATATCTGTGTTGCTCCTGGAAGATCAATCGGCTACCTCCTTGCCACGGACCTGTTTGAGTGGAACTGACTGGGGCTAATCAACAACAACAACCACCAATGTGGTGTACACACTTTTATAATGTCCCACGGGGCGTATCGCATGCATCTATTGGCCAAGGCAGATCAGATATATGAGCTGTGCTGATTGGCTGGCAAGCCAGGTAAATTCCACATCACAGACAATCTGATGGCCTTGAGCCCACAAGATGTCCATATATGGGCATGCTTCCAGTGTGTTTCATGTCCTCGTGCTGACCCAACGATCGTTCTCATGACACATACCCATTGGCTGCAAACTAGAGGAAAATTCATATAAGGACAGATAATTACGTGGGAGGTTGAAGAAGAGAGGTGGAAAACGAGGGGTGTAGATACAGGCACTGGGGTTAGGGACACACGTTCGACATGCTTTATCTCCAACATGAATTACATCACACTTACTCTAAAATGTACTATGAAATAACTATTCAAATATATCCCTCATTTTACCCCAATACTAGATCTGTAACAATAGCAATATGTATTGTCAAACATGACCCATATATACATATACAACCCCCTCCCTTCCAAAGGTGGGCGGTCCACTTCGGAAGTCCGCTTATCCGCTTATCTGCTGCAGCGGACTAACGTTTTCGAAGCGGATAAGCGAATCAGAACAACCCCCGGAAACCGAAGCGGATAAGCGTAAGCGGACTACCCAAAAATTAAAGCGCATCGCGATTCGCCAAATCAGCTGTTAGCCTGAGCCGTTACTCTAGAATTGTGAATATTTATTTAAGTGAATAATAAGTGAAAACTGAATATTTTATTGGACGCTAGAGCGGCAATAACGTCAAGATGGAGAGATTTCTGACTCTCCAGCCCAGCGGCAGTGCCAGGGACAGGCACACGAGCGATGCAAACCAGCAGTCCCAGCACAGCGACATCCACAACCCGGCGGTCAACATGATGGGGGACGTGGAGGACAGTCAGGAGATCTGCGCCCTGACCCCTCAGCTCGCGCGCAGCCAGAGCAGGATGTCGCTGGACTCAATCGAGTCGGCTGAGATCAACGTGACAATGGACACAGACAATTCCTCAAGAAGGCCCACGAGGTGGAGGAGGAAGACGAGGACTAGTCAACAGACTGCTAGTCTGTTGACTAGTAGACTCTCTTGTCAAAGAAAGGACGGGCAAATTGATTTTTCTTTAATGTAACTTGCATATATTAAAATTATATTTAAATTAACTGTAGAGTAGAGTAGAGTCGAGTGGAAAACTTTATTTCAATAAATTTTGAATAAATCTTATTTAAATAAAAATGTATATTTTTGATCTTAAAAGCTTTGTTTGTCTTTGTAGTAGTTAGAAATGGCTATTTAGGCTTAAAAAGCATTAAATTCCCTTTAGAAACGTCAAAACGCCCACCTTTACTCCCTTCTGCCCACCCAGTTGCCCTTACCCCAAACCCCTTTTTCCCAAATATACAATCTATGCATCAGTCTGACTCCTGATGCATGATCGAAATCCACCATCACAATTGTATGTCAAAAAGTCATAACAGTAATGATGTCAAGTAAAGAATTTCAGTCATTGAATAAAGTGTTTTGTATTACTCCTCTTCTTCAAATAAACAACTTGATCAAAGATGAAGTGTGATGAAAAGATGTCCTGATATCTTATTTAATACCTGTGCACACATGTATTTTATAACAGGAGATACAAGCAAAAGCATCCATCTTTGGCATGATGTTGAACCTTGCTAACTTTGTTCCCTGCATCGCATCTTCACTTGTCCTTGGAACGTTCAGCGACCGTTTTGGACGACGCTTCCCTCTAATCTTTCCCTGCATAGGAAGTGCGCTGTCTAAGTAAGCCCTTCTCTTTCCTGTGGTTTGTGCTGTCTTGTAGACAATCCAAAAGTATTGCTTCTGTTTTATTTTGTTTTAGTATTAAGGTGTACGAGTGTAAAACAGTAGTGTATGAAAACGTTGAATTGTCCAGTCATTTTCCTGTTATATATGCTAATTTCTAACATTGCAGAAAAAAAACAAAATAAACTAAAACGACACTCGTAGAGCGCATAGTCTCGCCTCATGTGTTCATTTTGAACAAAAATACTGAAGGAACTGCGCTCCAACGCGAGTCGAAAGAATTGACGCGACCAAAGACGGAATTCGTCCGAGTTGCTTTATTGAAACAAAACAGCTCAGGTATTCTGACAAGCCCGTTTTCCGGGAAACAATATATATACACATTTATGTCGGGAAGTTTGCCCGGCAAAAGCTATACCGGGCATGCCCGGGTATCAAGGGCGAGCCTTGGAAAGGCGAGTCTGGACCTGCCCGGGCGTGTTTGGCTGCGGCCTGGCAAGTCGAGGCTGGGCGTGCCCGGGCGCTCTGGGCGAGCACTGGAAAGGCGATAGCGGGCATGCCCGGACGCTCTGGGCGAGCCCTGGAAAGGCGATAGCGGGCATGCCCGGACGCTCTGGGCGAGCCCTGGAAAGGCGATAGCGGGCATGCCCGGACGCTCTGGGCGAGCCCTGGAAAGGCGATAGCGGGCATGCCCGGATGCTCTGGGCGAGCCCTGGAAAGGCGAGAGCGGGCATGCCCGGGAAAGACGAGACCGGGCGTGCCCGGGAGGTTCGGGCGTGCCCGGGAACAGTGAGTCCGGGCATGCCCGGGAGAGGCGCGTCTGGCCGTGTTCTGGCCGGTGCAAGGCGATTATGTACATCCAGCGGTAACCGCTACAATACCATAGTTTAACTGAGCACGGTACTATTATGGCGCACTGCTGCACTGCTATATACCCATATCATACATGCACCCTATGATGTCACATAGTTTCTTTGCATGTGATATGAACGTCATATATTAAATCCGTCACTTACAGATCAGATATATGAAGTTTCAGATTTTTCGGATAAATATTTCAATTCAACCAATTATAACTGCAATACCACTTTACTGATAACCTCATTGTCATCACCCTATATACTCCATGGGAAAAATATGACACATCCCAAGTTTAATTTTTTTTCATTAAGCGGTTTCAGAGAAAATGATGTCCAATTTTTTCCCCTTTAATCCAATATGGCTGCCATACCATGTGACCTATGACGTCAGAGTTAGAAATAAAATATTCTTCATTGGAGACTAAATATCCATCAATCAGCCTTACTACCTCTGGTTATATTTTCACCCATGTCTGTCTGTCTGTTTGACTCTGAGTAGGATATTTCAAAAGGTTATGGACGGATTCGGACGAAACTTGGTGGAAAGGTTGGGGGTGTAACAAGACCAAGTCGATTCGAATTTGGTGAAGATCTGGTTCCAGATACGAAAACTTTTTAATTTTAAAAGTGATTCTTCATAATTAATATATACAGACTTGGCATTTAATATGGATTTTTTTTTTTCTTGACTTGGGTTTACTTTCTTAACTCAGTATATCAATCTAGTGAGTTTGTTTTACACGTTGGTGATTTATTTGTTAAAAGAACCATGTCACTGATTGTCTGTCACAGCAAGAAGTCAACAACAGGATTATCTCACAGGTGGCGTGGCAAAATCTACGGACAGGTGCATTTGATGATTGGCTTCACAGTCGGGTATACAAGGGTTGTTGCGTTCTGTATTAGTGGAAAACAACTGCTGCACGTCTACAAAAGTTATTGCCGCTTCCTCTGGAGATGGTCCGTCAACTCGACAATGCTGTTTGTCATGGAGTGGTGGCTTTACGAAATTACAGCATGAAACAGCGTGCTATTGCTCGGCAGTATGGCATCACTCAAGGTCAGGTGTCAAAGATCCTGAAACGAAATGCTCAGAGGGGTGTCCCTACTCCAATACCGAGGCCAGGACGTCCCCGCACAACCACAAGGAGGGATGATCGCCAGCTGCACCGGTTAGTCCGCAATGGCCGTACCAAGTCAGCTAATCGGCTTAGGGCTGGGTGGCAGCAACTGATAAATGTGCCTGTATCCAGAAGGCTAGTCAACCAACGACTGGTTCAAGCAGGCTATCGTGCCAGGCGTCCCCTGAGAAAGCCACGCCTGACCAGACAACACCGCCAGCGCCGATTGCAGTGGGCCAGAGAGCACCGTCAATGGCAGCCAGGACACTGGAATCACGTGATCTTCAGTGACGAGTCTAGATTTCTGGTCTATCGTCAAGATGGTCGCATCCGAGTGTGCAGACAAGTGCATGAAGCCTACAACAAAGATTGTATAGTGCCAAGAGTCCAAGCTGGAGGTGGTGGGGTGACCGTTTGGGCTGCTTTTCATGCAGGGGGCAAAACTGACCTGGTTGTTCTGAATGGAAACCTGAACCAGTTCAAGCACAGGGCCATTCTGGAAGAAACATTGCTTCCATTTGCTCGTGCAGCCTTTCGAGGAAACTTTGTCTTCCAAGATGACAATGCACGGCCTCATCGTGCTCGCATGATCCAACACTTTCTTGCTGACCGTGGTGCAGAGCATATGGAGTGGCCTGCCATGTCCCCGGATATGAATCCGATAGAGAACTTGTGGGCAGAATTAACGCGTCAAATCGACCACTTGGACCAGCAGCCGACCTCTGTGCGTGAATTACAGCAGGCTATTGTCACTGCATGGCAAACGATTCCTGTCCAAACCTTGGCAAATCTCGTGAACAGCATGCCTCAACGTGTACGTGCTCTCCTGAAAGCTCGTGGGGGTTACACGAAGAACTGAACTGTAATTTTACTGTCCGTAATCCCAGTCGTAATTTAACTTTTGTTTTTGTTATAAAAAAAATTTGGCTAATGTGCAAAATAAAGAGATACTTCTGGAAAACGTACAGAAGTTTAACACAGTACTGTCCAGGAATTGAGTTCGATATCAGTTTACATCACTTTCAAGGATCAATTTATTTGTTTCGAAATGTCAAATGTGGTTTTTGTTTCTTTTAAAGGTCACATTAACAAAATCTAGAATAATTTCAACATAATTCCAATGAACTTTTGGTTCTAAGACATCTTGAAAAGTAAGTTCACCCCCACAAAAAAATATTCCATATTAAATGCCAAGTCTGTAGGTCAAAAAACGATATATGGCAAAATATTTCTAAACGTTGTGAATGGATTATGGCAAAACTTGATGGATGAGTTGGGTCGGTGACAAGAACAAGCCGATTACATTTTGGTTCAGGTCCAGATGCAGATCCGGAATTATCCCTTCCTTCTTTGTGAAGTGCCTGGAAATTTTGCTTCTAAATGAAAAGTGCTATATAACAGATTGATTGATTCATTGTCCTCACTAATACTAACTTTTCTTTGCTTTTCAGAATTGTGTCACTGGTTGTGATTTGGTACAGCTTACCATTAGAAGTCTTTGTCATAGGAAGCATCATTCTGGGCCTCTCTGGAGGACTACCCATCCTTTTAGCCAGCAGTTTTGCTTACATTGTAGACACAGTACCAGCAGGCAGACTGAGCCTTCGCCTGGCCCTTATTGATATGATCCTCGGACTTTCTGGGGGGACAGGCGGTCTCGTCTCTGGCTATTTGTTGGAGGCAGTAGGCTATGCATCTGTGTACCTGTGCTCCATTGGATTATATCTGCTCTGCACCTTTTACATCTTGTTTTTGCTCAAGGAGAGCATTCCACAGGCAACTTCAGAAGTAAGCATAATTGGATTACCACCTTCACTTTGAATTGCACCCACATCTTATTGGAAAGATTATCACTATGGTCTTTGTCACACTGGAGAATTAATTTGGCAGACCCTGGTGCTTTATCAGGGGGCCAACCTAAACTCGCGCAAAATAAATCCTCTACACCTCCATGTAAAATTTTATAGGTTTAAAAATGTAAAAAAAATTTTTTAAATTCACAGTTTACAAATTTTGAAAAAATAAAAGTTAAAAAAATTAAAAATTAAAAATTTAAAGGTGTGACTTAATTTTTTTTTTATCATAGCTGAACATAAATGGAACTGTTAAATTTCAAAGTTGAGCTTATACATGGTGAAAGCGAGATAGTAACAATTTGGCAAATAGACAGCAGCCTTTGGTTCCCATTGACTCGGAAAATTGCATTGGGTTTTTAATTTGTTGTCAACCAAATACATTTTACTTTGGGACGTTGTTGAAAAGGTTGCTCCATGAACCCGAATGCAAACAATTAGGGATTATCATCAGTATTTACAAATTACATTTTCTTCTATTCCCAGATGCAATACATTGCCCCCCCCCCCCCCCCCCCTCTCCCTTCAATGCCTCCTACACCTTGCATATGTAATATGTAGATAACCTCTATTAGTAAAGTAATTGGAACTCAAATTACTGGATATGAATCTTGGGGTAATTGCAAGCCATTGCTGCATATAAATGTGATTACAGGCAAAGGTTACTCATCCTAATCATGCGGATATGCCAAAGGTGTAACCACTGGTATAAGGAACTGTATGTGCAAAAATAGGTGCTTTGCTAGCTTTGCTTTGTACTCAAGTCGATAAGCATTTTCGTTCTATTTGTATATGCTTTTTGTTACCTCCGCCACCGAAGGTGGGCGACGTTATGTATTCACTCACCTATTTGTATGTCTGTTTGTGAGTAGGATATCTCAAAACGTTGTGGACGGATTCGGACAAAATTTGGTGAACAAGTTGGGTGTGTGACAAGGACAAACTTATAATATTTTGGTGAAGATCTGAATATGGATTCGGATATAAGAATTATTTAATTTTTTTAAGTGATTCTTCACCATTGGGAGATAGGGCCAAAAACTATACATTGTGGGATATCTCAAAAAGTTATGAACGCATTCGGACTAAATTTGGTGGACAGGTTGGGTGTGTGACAAGGACAAACTTATAATATTTTGGTGAAGATCTGAATATGGATTCGGATATGAGAATTATTTAATTGTTTTAAGTGATTTTTCACCATTGGGAGATTGGCCCAAAAACTATACATTGCGGGATATCTTAAAAAGTTATGAATGCATTCGGACTAAATTTGGTGGACAGGTTGGGTGTGTGACAAAGAATGATTAGATTTTGGTGAAGATCTGTAACCGAATCCGGATACTAGATTTTATTATGTGATCCTTCACCATTGGGAGACAGGACCAAAAACGACATACAGTATAGCATGATATCTCAAAAAGTTATGGACGGATTTGGGCGAAACTTGGTGGATGAGTTAGGTGTAGGGAGAAGGACTAAATAATTAGATTTTGGTGAAGATCTATATCTGGATATGGATTTGAGAATTTTTATTTGTTTTAAGCGATTCCTCACTTTTGAGAGATGGGGCCAAGAAGATATATAGCATGATATCTCAAAAAGTTGTGGACGACTCATGAGAACTTGGTGGATGAGTTGGATAGGTGACAAGAACAAGGCGATTCGATTCGGTTCAGGTCCAGATCCAGATCTGGGGCCCATCAGTGGGATACAAAACGTAAACTGTTCAGCCTAGCAGAGGTACACGCTCTACCGAGTGCCGTTCTAGTTTTCTTTGAAATCCAAGTCTATAATATATAATATATATATATATATATATATATATATATATATATATATATATATATATATATATATATATATATATATATATATTGTTGCAGTTTTGCGAAGCCCGTTCCCTTACCAAGGGGAGATTAAGCCCCTTGTTCTCCTTGGGTCTTCGAACCATGGGACTGAGTCGCCACTTCCGGGCAGACGTGGAAAAGGGTCTCGGGACAATGTTCACACGTACCCAAGTACCCACGCCGCCGCGGAAGCGGGGATCGAGTCTCGCACGAACCACGCGTAATTGAGTACACCCGAGTGGATGACGTACCATGTGGTCCGTGCTGTTACCTTGCTATTGGAACCCGTAAGTCCCTCCCCTCGAGCCCTGATTGGCGGCTCGCGCTTACCGTTGGCTCCTCCCCCGCCTTCCTTCACCCTTGGCCGACTTGTTCAGGCCTGCCTCGTGGTATTTCGCGCCAAAACCAAAAGCATGGAGGCATCGTAAAGGACCTAATTCTCATTCTTCTACTCAACGCAAAACTAACACAGGAAAGGTCTACGCTTGCACTTACTATGAAATAACTGAGCTTTAAACGAGGCTACGTGTTGTAGTGTAACTAAACTAGGAGGGGAAAAATGAACCTTTATTATAAAAACACAAAACCGCAACAATATATATATATATATATATATATATATATATATATATATATATCTATATATATATATATATATATATATATATATATATATATATATATATATATATATATATATATATATATATATATATATATATATATATACATACATACATACATACATACATACATACATACATAGATACATACATACATATATATTGTTACAGACACGACTTTGATGTTAAAGTGGGCCGAGCGGAATGGCCGTCGTGTCCGCACAAATTACCCGACTATACTCGACGTTGACGAAGTCGCGTTACGCTGGCTCAATAAGAAAAAGAAGACACCCGGCTGGGTTATAAAATGACGACACCAGGGATACGGTTCTCAAGACCTCCGGAGGAGATTATATTCGTTACGGAAGGTCAGATTACAGGGACGAGAGGTACAACATAGAAAGACAAGCACTTAGACACAATCTTATATTAACCCCGGACAGACGACAGACAAACGGGACAACGGCTGACTCACACGGGGGTTGATGGCAGGAAAGCGGGTATCGATGGCTCAAGGTGCACTCTTGGCTCAAAGCAGGGTACACGGTTCGGTCCAGAGATGCGGGGAGGTCTCGTCGCAGCGCTCAGAGGTGACGTTCTTTCTCAGGCCTCTCCAAACTCAGGCGCATCTGTTTCAGCGCTCGCAGGTCCTTCTTTCTCCAGCTGGGGGCGCATCTCACGTCACATCCGGCGCGTGGCCGCGTATATCCGGCGGGGAGTGACACGCCCTCGGCTCGTTAGCTCCGCCTCGTGGAATCGGCACGTTGCTTCTCATTGGGTGCGTGCGGGGGGTTTACCAGGCTCCGCCCTTGATGAGGAGCTGACAAGGAGCCCCTTCGTGGTAACCCCGTGGAGCGCATGGTCTGGAGCGCATCGTCTGGAGCGCATTGTCGATGGCGGCGAACCGAGCCGGTGGGAGGACGCACACTCCCCCCCGCGCAGCGCCGTGCCCCTCTGTTGTTGTAGACGGGGAAGAAGATGGGAGGAGGTATGGGAAAGGTCCTAAACTCACTACTGGTGCCATATAATCACATTCTGGTGCAACGAAGAGTCATAATTAATGGAAACGAGGCCTTAACTGACATAGACTAAGAATAACTAGCAAGATGTCCGAAAGTTGTCTACGTGTGGTGCGGTGGACCTGGGCACGACATTTAATGGGGGAATAAGGGGGAGGTCGGCTCTACTGATTGTTGTTTACAGACAATGGGACTAGGGAATGGGGGATTGGGGAAAGTTGGGGAGTATTGGAGAAATAGGGGAATATTTACAAGCGGATATGGAGGCCAAATTCCATATTCGCAACAATATATATATATATATATATATATATATATATATATATATATATATATATATATATATATACACAGACGGCATTTAATATGGAATATTTTTTTTTCTTGACTTGGGTTTACTTTCTTAGCTCAGTATGTCAATCTGGTGAGTTTCTTTTACACTTTGGTGATTTATTTGTTGAAAGAACCATGTCACTGATTGTCTGTCGCAGCAAGAAGTCAACAACAGGATTATATCACAGGTGGCGTGGCAAAATGTACGGACAGGTGCATTTGATGATTGGCTTCACAGTCGGGTATACAAGGGTTGTTGCGTTCTGTATTAGTGGAAAACAACTGCTGCACGTCTCCAAAAGTTATTGCCGCTTCCTCTGGAGATGGTCCGTCAACTCGACAAAGCTGTTTGTCATGGAGTGGTGGCTTTACGAAATTACGGCATGAAACAGCGTGCTATTGCTCGGCAGGATGGCATCACTCAAGGTCAGGTGTCAAAGATCCTGAAACGAAATGCTCAGAGGGGTGTCCCTACTCCAATACCGAGGCCAGGACCTCCCCGCAGAACCACAAGGAGGGATGATCGCCAGCTGCACCGGTTAGTCCGCAATGGCCGTACCAAGTCAGCTAATCGGCTTAGGGCTGAGTGGCAGCAACTGACAAATGTGCCTGTATCCAGAAGGCTAGTCAACCAACGACTGGTTCAAGCAGGCTATCATGCCAGGCGTCCCCTGAGAAAGCCACGCCTGACCAGACAACACCGCCAGCGCCGATTGCAGTTTTTTTTTTTTTTTTTTTTTTTTTTTTTGTATACTGAATCGAGGCTCGTGAAAGAGCTAACATTTATTTCACAAACAAATCAAGCAGACAAACAAAATATACAAAAAGAGGGAGCGGAAGACAAGATGGGGAGAGAAGGGGAAGCACACAACCACAACATTTGAGAGCAGGGAGAAGAGTACAACATTTGAGAGCAGGGAGAAGAGTGGGAGGGAGATGGCTTGGGGGCAGGAGGCGTGGGAAGGGGAGGGGGGGGGGGGGGGAGAGGTATAAAACACAAGGGGACCGAAATTAGCAGGGGTAGAAAGGATCAAGGTTTTGGATGGGGGAGGATAAGAGATGGTGGTGAACAGCTGTTTTAAAGACCTGGAGGGTGGAGTGGGATTGAAGAGAGTGAGGGAGTTTGTTCCAGAGGCGGGAGAAAAGAGGAATGAAGGAGTGAAGGTGAGCAGAAAGTCTTGATTTTGGCAGTTTAACCATAAGATGGTTGCAGGCAGATCTTGTGCGACCTGTAGGAATATTTGGGGGACAGAGCCCAGAGAGGGCTGGGGGGGCAAGGCCAGAGAGGAGTCGGTAGAAGACGGAAAGACCACCAACCTGCCTGCGGTGAGTGAGTGAAAGGCCCTTGGAGTTAGCTTCATCGCGGGAGATTCCAATGATTCTGAACGCTTTGGTTTCAACAGCGTGAAGACGGGCTAGGTGTGAGGCAGGAGCACCAGACCAGAGGGGAGAGCAGTATTCCATAGACTGCGGATGAAAGCCTTGTATGTGGTGAGGAGCTCAGGTGTGCCAAGGAAGGACTTCGCACGACGGAGGATGCCCAGTCGGCGCCTGGCTTTGGAGGCCAGATTTGAAATGTGGTTTTCCCAGGAAATATCATGGCAAATAGTGAGACCCAAAAGCTTGAGTGACAGAACTTCTTGGAGAGGATTATTCAGAAAGTGGATGGGAGGGGTTTTCCAGTCGGTCTTTTCGGAGAGACATCGTAAGAGTGTGAGATTTATCAGGATTGAAAGACATGTTCCATTTGTTTGCCCAGTCTGTGCTTTTGTCCAGGTCTGCAGAGAGTGAGGAGGCTGCAGACCGCCGATCTGAGGGATGAGGAATGGAGCGACAGAGAGTAGAGTCGTCAGCAAGAGATAGAGAGGCTTTTCAAGAGAGTCAGAGAGATCATTGATGAAGACCAGAAAAAGCACAGGGCCCAGAACACAACCTTGGGGAACTCCAGCCTGAACAGGAAGAGGAGATGAGAGAAACCCATTCAGGGCCACACGTTGATTTCGACCAGAGAGGAAGTCCACCAGCCATGCGTGGAGATTTCCATGGATACCAAAGGAGGAGAGTTTGGTGAGCAGAACAGGGTGCCAGACCGTATCGAAGGCACGTGAAATGTCAAGGGAGACATCTCTAATTTCCTGTTTGGTGTTGAGGACCTCCATCCATTGTTGAGAAAGCAGAAGCAGCATGTCCAGAGTAGAGTGACCAGGTCTGACACCAAATTGATGATCAGAGATCAAGCCATTGGAGAAGAGGAAAGATTTCATATCTGAAGCAATGATGGATTCCATGACTTTGCTGATAATTGGGAGAAGGCTGATTGGTCTGTAGTTGCTGGGATCTGTTTTTGCACCTTTTTTGTGCAAAGCGGTGATGTTGGCTGATTTCCAAGCAGATGGCAGATGACCTTGAGCAAAAGAGAGGGTGAAGAGAACAGAAAGAGGGAGTGAAAGAGCGGAAGAACATGATTTTAGGACCCGTGGGCTGATGCCGTCAGGACCAGTTGCAGAATCAGAGTCGAGGGTTGACAGAAACTTTTCCACCTTGTCAGGAGGAAAGGACACAGAGTCCAGGAGCAGCTGGGTACGACTGGGTACGGTGGGTACAGAGAGGGATGGGTTTGGGACACAAGATTTAGAGGCAAACACAGAGTTGAGGCATTCAGCTTTTTCACGTGCGGAGTCAGCCATTAAGCCGTTTGAGGTGAGGGAGGGTGGATGGAGGGGAACAAACACCAGAAACAGATTTGACCAGACGCCACCAGGATTTGGAAGAGGGAGACAGATAAGAGAGTTCGGTCTTGAGAACGGTGAGATATTGTTTCCTGGCTCTCCTGAGGGTGGACACACACTTGTTTCGGGCTTTGTGAAAGGAAATGAGATTTCCTTCCGTTGGATTTGCTTTCCAGGAGACGAAAGCAAGTTGTTTCAGGGCAACAGCCTCACCACAAGATTCCGTGTACCATGGACGGGAGGAAGGGTATGACAACTGAAGACGAGATGGGATAAATCTGTGCATGAGAGAGAGCAATTTACTTTGAAAGAATTCCCAGGATGAGTTGATGTCAGAGGCAGTAGAGATGGGAGACCAGTCCAGATGATTAATGGCTGCTTGAAGACCGTGCCAGTTGGCCTGAGTGAAATGCCAGACTCGTCAACGCTGAGGAGGCTCTCTGAGAATGGTCAGAGAGATGTCCACTTTGACAAGCACATGATCAGATGAGCCGATTGGAGCAGAAGAAGAGCAGTAGACATTTTCAGGGAAGTTTGTCATCACCAAATCCAGAAGAGAAGATGCTCCGTTGACTGAGATCCGGGTCGGGAAATTGACAGATTGTGTCAGTCCCAGTGAGTCGCAGAAGTCCTTTGCTGAAGAGCCATGGCTGGTGAGAGAGGTACCCACACCCAGCCAACTGGCATGGTGACAATTGAAATCACCACATATGAGGAAGAGAGAGTTGTGATGGGTAGATAGAAGTTGGTCCATATTATCAGACAGCGAGATGTAGATGGAGTCATCGCTGTTTGGTGGACGGTACGACACACATATGAACAAAAGGTGGGAGCGAAGGGGAAGCCGTAGCCAAAGGTATTCCTGGGGGTGAGGTGGAGAGAGGGCAGTGGAGGGCGAGTGAGGAAGAGAGTTTTTTTATAAAGATAGCAACCCCACCTCCAGGACGAGGCTCAGGTCTATCATACCGGAGGAGGGAGTAACCTGGGAGAGATACCAAGGCATCAGAGACATCATGAAGGAGGAAAGTTTCTGTTAAGCAGATCACATCTGGTTTGTCAGAAGCAACCTGTATGGAGAGATCAGTCAAGTTTGAGCGAAGGCCCCGGATGTTTGAGGTCCATACCGTTAATGAAGAGGAAGGGGGAGCATCGGGTCCAGAACAGGGAGGGGGGAGGGGGTAGGGTAAGATGTGGAAGAGGAGGAAGAGGTAGGGAGAGCTGTTGAAGGTGTGTCAGAGATTTCAGAATTGCTTGGAGAAAGGGAAGAATGGGGCGGACAAAAGGTTTGATGGAGATTGGGTGAGGCACAGTGAGGTGTTATTTGAGGAGGGGGGAAGAGCGATGGCAGAAGGTTGGGGGAGATGAAGGTGAAAGTTGGAAGGGGGAAGAAGCAGGGAGGATGCTTTGAGGAGGAGGGGTGAGAGGGGAGTCTAGGAGGGGAGGAGCGAGGGAGAGTCTCGGAGTGGAGGGGTGTGGGGGGAGTTTAGGAGGGAGGGGAGGGAAGGGGCAAGGGGGGAGATTTGAAAGGGATGGGTGATGGGGAGGATTTGGAGGGGAGGGGTGAGATTGGATTTTGAAAAGTGTACGATTCATGGGAAACGAACATTTTTTGCAAAATGAGTTTGAGACCTTCGAGTCAAAAATACGTTTGAGGACACTGAAGGAGGGGTGGAGTTCTGGATAGTTTAGGGAATGTAGAAAGGAGGAACTGTAAGAGATGGTATTATATACATTTTTTGGAATGAATAGATTTGGTGAGCAAGAGGAAAGCATCCTTTTGTAGGAAAAGAAGAAAAGGGTGTTATAATATATGAGAGAAAATAGTTGTTCAGGGGAGAGATTATACATTTCTAACCACGTGATCGCGTGATCGCGAACGAAGAACGAATGAACAAATAAGAACAACAAATAAACGAATAAGACCTGGGAAGGAAATATTTTTTGGGTTTTTTTTTTTTTTTGAGTAGAGATATTAAACAAGGAGGTATGGGGTGAATGACTGGGACGAAACAGAGAACGAAAATAATTGCAGCGCATTCGACGAATCGCTGAGAGAAAAACAAAACCACAAGGTCGGAGACGGTATGGTAGCCTAAGCCTACGAGTACTAGGCCGCAGAATACTCGATACGCATTAACCGACGATTGTGTATACATGTACGAAAAATTAGCACCAAAAATTTTCCAAAAGATACGCTGTAGGTACATACACCGAAAGATAGATACAGTCTCGACAAAAACACAATGGAGAAAGATCACTTAGTTTCGAAAGCGTGAGCGCATGGAACAGCTTCGAAAAGACGTGACCTCGCCGTGATCTCGCGAGATCTCCCGATCTCGCGAGTGGGCCAGAGAGCACCGTCAATGGCAGCCAGGACACTGGAATCACGTGATCTTCAGTGACGAGTCTAGATTTCTGGTCTATCGTCAAGATGGCCGCGTCCGAGTGCGCAGACAAGTGCATGAAGCCTACAACAAAGATTGTATAGTGCCAAGAGTCCAAGCTGGAGGTGGTGGGGTGACCGTTCGGGCTGCTTTTCATGCAGGGGGCAAAACTGACCTGGTTTTTCTGAATGGAAACCTGAACCAGTTCAAGTACAGGGCCATTCTGGAAGAAACATTGCTTCCATTTGCTCGTGCGGCCATTCGAGGAAACTTTGTCTTCCAAGATGACAATGCACAGCCTCATCATGCTCGCATGATCCAACACTTTCTTGCTGACCGTGGTGTCGAGCATATGGAGTGGCCTGCCATGTCCCCGGATATGAATCCGATAGAGAACTTGTGGGCAGAATTAGCGCGTCAAATCGACCACTTGGACCAGCAGCCTGCCTCTGTGCGTGAATTGCAGCAGGCTATTGTCACTGCATGGCAAGCGATTCCTGTCCAAACCTTGGCAAATCTCCTGAACAGCATGCCTCAACGTGTACGTGCTCTCCTGAATGCTCGTGGGGGTTACACGAAGTACTGAACTGTAATTTTACTGTCCGTAATCCCAGTCGTAATTTAACTTTTGTTTTTGTTTAAAAAATTTTTGGCTAATGTGCAAAATAAAGAGATACTTCTGGAAAACGTACAGAAGTTTAACACAGTACTGTCCATGAATTGAGTTCGATATCAGTTTCCATCATTTTCAAGGATCAATATATTTGTTTCAAAATGTCAAATGTGGTTTTTGTTTCTTTTAAAGGTCACATTAACAAAATCTAGAATAATTTCAACATAATTCCAATGAACTTTTGGTTCTAAGACATCTTGAAAAGTAAGTTCACCCCAACAAAAAAAAATTCCATATTAAATGCCAAGTCTGTGTATATATATATATATATATATATATATTGTTACGGTCCGCGGATAAGGATGTTGTTTGCCGAGCGGATGGCACCGCGGCCGAACAGTTTTCCCCGACTAAACCCGATTCCCGAACGCTGGCCGGATCACGCCACAGATATTCAATTTGGAAACCTCTAATGCGACCGAATGTAAAGAGGAAGAAGAAGACATACAGAAGAGTAACGGGATTTATTATTTACACACACAAGCAAAAGGAGCAGTCAAGGTTATATACAGGGAACATGGAAAAAGCAGGTGACACAGTGAAAATACTAGCTTATCTAAACTGGCTTAATTAATACCCCAAGACAGAACAAACGAAGACGACTCACATGGGGATTGATGATAGGAATGGCGGCGGTGGATGGCTTGGAGGGGGGAGGCCGGTCCACGGATACCGCAGCACGATCGGCGCGTTTGGCAGCCGCCGTTCCTTTTCGGTCCTGCTCAAAACGTCCGTCCAGGCCCCAAGCTGCTGTGGCTGCAGTTTCGGTGGCTCAAGCTGCTGTTGATGCAGCCGCGGTGGCTCAAGCTGCTCTCTTCAGGGATCCCTTACTCAACTCTCTTCTTGGTGATCTCTTCGCCGCAACTCTTGTCATGGACCTCTCCCACGGCTTCGGCGCGCGCTCTTTTATATCGCCGCGGGCAAATCAAGCCGCCGGCCTCCCGGACACGCCCATCGGTGAGCTCCTTCGGCCCTGATTGGTGGGCACAGCCCTCTGGCTCCGCCCTTGAGGACGAGGTCCAGACCCGGCCTTCTTCCCCAACCTTGCCTCGTGGCCAATGGTGGTTGAAGAAAACCGCCCAAAATGCAGTTGGCCATTGAAATGAAATGAAAGGGGATCTACTCTTATTTCACTTGGTGCAATGGAGTATTTAAATTAATGGGAGACACAGCCTTACCCTAACACACATAATAAGGATATAAGCTACTGAACAAGGGTATTATAGTGTCCTTCAATGTATGCTTTATGGAATTAACTACCGGAACGCCCTTTGACCTTTATACAACAGACTGGAGGCAGGAAGGCGATATTTTACAACAATTTACTATACAATAAAAACACAATAAAAAAAAACACAATCCTCATTTCCGCAACAATATATATATATATATATATATATATATATATATATATATATATATATATATATATATATATATATATATATATATATATATATATAATCGTTAGATTAAATAAGACGCGGACGTAGCTTCAGGACGTCGATCTTTAATTGTCGACAAGCTTTCGACCAACAAAGGCCTTCTTTCTGAGTCTACAAAAACAGCAGGCATGTATATCAGTCAAGTATGTATGGTGATATGTGTGTGAGATGTTTTTGATATGACGCATGATATACATGCCTGCTGTTTTTGTAGACTCAGAAGAAGGCCTTTGTTGGTCGAAAGCTTGTCGACAATTAAAGATCGACGTCCTGAAGCTACGTCCGCGTCTTATTTAATCTAACGATTATTTATTCAATACAAATGAGACGCCCTGCTCGTACTTTGGAGTTTCTACTATTTCTTACAGTTATATATATATATATATATATATATATATATATATATATATAAATATAAAACACAGTTTGTGTGTGTGTGTGTGTGTGTGTGTAATGTTACCGATAGACTCCTAAACGGAGAGGCTTACGTGCTTGATATTTGGCATAGACATTGGCCATTGAGCCTGGGACGAACATGGCTGAACTCAAAATATTTGACGATCCATATTTTTTATTCATATTTACCTCAGCGCATTTCAGCGCATGGAATCAACGGAATCAGAGCAGGTGGGCGCTGATTCGCTCAGAGCGATCACGTGATGACCGCTATGACGCTATGAACGCTATGACGCTATGAATGCTATGACGCTATGAAAAAAAAAATTGCTATGACGCTATGAAACGCTATGAACGCTATGAACGATATGACGCTATGACGCTATGACGCTATGAACGCTATGAACGCTATGACGCTATGAACGATATGACGCTATGACGCTATGAAAAAAAAAAACGCTATGAACGCTATGACGCTATGAACGATATGAACGCTATGACGCTATGAACGCTATGACGGTATGACGCTATGAAAAAAAAAATCGCTATGACGCTATGAAACGCTATGACGCTATGAACGCTATGACGCTATGAAAAAAAAAAATCGCTCGCTTTACCAAGGGGCTCGCTCTCCCCCCGTTCCCCTCCCCTCCCCTTCCCCCTCCCCCTCCCCTCCCCTTCCCCCTACCCCTCCCCTCCCCCGCCCGGCAATGCCGGGTACTTCTGCTAGTATATATATATATATATATATATATATACTGTATAATATATATATATACTGTATATATATATATATATATATATATATATATATATATATATATATATATATATATATATATATATATATATATATATACTGTATATGTATATATATATATACTGTATATAACTGTATATTTGAATGGCACTGGTTCTCATGAATAGATAACTTGAGTACACTCTCTATGAGCCTTTGACCCCAACTCAATGAGAAAATAGCATTGGGAGGAGAGAGTTTTCATTAATGACTGATGAGCGTACATTTAAACATATAGCACATCATTTGTATGGTGAAAGTGACTGCAATATGATATATTTTAAGGGTTGCAATAAAAGGCAAGGGTTTCAGTGAAAGATCTAACTTTGACATTCTCTTTCGAAGCTTCTGACAGTTATATCTAATATGGACTGCACTACGCATACAGGAAGGTGTGGTGACCCAGCAAAATGATCCTATAGGATCAGTGAACAATCGAAAGGGATTGTACAATCAGGTGCTTCAAACCTTCAATGCTTATCGCGCCTTGTTTTCTGAAGGTAAAGTTATCTTTTCTGTTCTATCCATCATCGGTTACTTTTGAATGTCCAGTCTGCCCTATCATGCCTTAATCTATTGGGATTTCTGAATCATATTGATAATGAAACTTTTCCATATATTCTTGATAAGTTATCCACAGCTTATTCATTCTTCCTAATCGAAAGACATCTCATTATTATTTGAAGAAGGCCTAAAACCTTCCTTTTATTTGTCTGTTTCAACATCTCGTGGTCACATTATCCAGTTAATTTTACAGCCATAGTCATTAGTTGAAATATTAGGCCTGGATGTTGGCTGAATGGTTAAGGCGGCTGGCTTGAGATCTTATAGGGTCTTGAGTTTGAGCCCCTGTCGTACCGTTGAAATAACTCCAGGCAGGTTGACTCAACCTGTCATCCTTCTGAGGTTGGCAACATGAGTACCAGCTTACTGGAAATAAGGGGCACTGCATCAGCGGCACTGCCACATCCCCAGGATATGATGCAGCCACAAGCTGCATGCAAACCACCACCAGTTGAAGTGCTCATGGAATATTCTGGGCCATGTAGTCACTCAAAGCAAGATGTGTTTCTTTACAATATAACCTCTGCTTTCACTTTGCCAACATCACCAGTTGTTTCACAAGTGAATTTGATTGATTCCTTTTGATGATAAATAAAAACAAATAAAATGGCCAATTAATTTTTGGTGATTACAGGAATTTTAATATCCTATTTGTACTTTCTCATTTATCAATAACTGCAAACATTAATATTATTTTATAGACACCTGTAGTTTTCTCTTTTTCATTTCTTCTCAAATCTTGATTTCCAATTCCCGAAGGGCCGACTGATGGTGGAGGCCATCGCTGGCATTTGTTTTTCCTCCTGCTGGCATTCATGACATATCAAATTATGTTACATGGAGTCCCAGCCATTCTGATTCTCGTTCAGTTGAATGCGCCGCTCTGCTGGGATGCCGTGCTTATGGGCTACGGCATGGCTACCAGCTGCACTGGCTTCTTGCTCAGCTTCTTGGCAGTCGCTCTGCTGCGTCGACTACTGACACAGCCCGGTGCAGCACTTCTTGGTTTGCTATCCTTCTCTGTGGGCGTGGTCCTTCTTTCCTTCACCAAAACAACTCTTATGATGTTCCTCGGTTAGTGAAGCCTTCATTTTGTTTTTTCATATACTAGTCAGGTTCACTATGTTAACAAATATAATTTCGTTCAAAAATTTGGGAGATTAGCAAACCTGTACATTTTTGGAATCATCAGAGCATGGAGAATCCAAAAATCAATGTTGGCATTTGCACAGACACCTGCATGGCCGCCATTTTGGATTTTCAAAATGGCCGCCATAAAATACATATTTTGCGCTATCTCGGCTTCTAGTCAACCTAGAAACTTAATTAAATATGCTAATCCTATGTTTTCTGGGTCAAGGAATCCAATAAAGGCCTCAAAATAGTGCTCAGGATGTAGATGCAAAATAGTGCACAGAAAAGCAACAAACAAAGGTAATTGAAAACCATTGTCTTTATATTTGTGTGTTACGGATTCGGCACATATTATTATTATTGCTGTTATTATTATTATTGTGGGTTCTAAGTATTATGGGTATTGTTGTTTAAGGGAAATGGTTATTGTGGTTAAAAGGTTAAAAGCGCTCATGATAAAAATGACAGGAAATCGGATCATGACCCGGAAGAGAAACGAGGGGAGAAGAAGAAGTCGTGAGGAGGGAAAGGCATGCTGAAAAAGCCCCGTACCTAGCCTGGTCGAGCGTACATGGCGAGTGAACTTTGAGTCCTTGCAAGGAATCTCGGGCCATCGGTGTTATCGCCAGAGTTGTGGAAAAGCCTGCGAAGCCAGGTACAAGGGTGAAATTCTGGAGAATCTTCGCCTCAAGGCCGCGGCTCGAGTGAGAGCCGTCCGCCATTTCGTCCCGCGCGCTACCTTCAGCAGAACAGGTTTTTGTCGTGTCGGGTGGGCTTATCCTCCGGTGGTTTGCCGGGGACGGCTGTGCAATAAAGCAGCGTTTGAAGATTGCCCTGCGGTTCACCGATTGAACAGCAAATGTGTACGCGCGCGTCTTTGGAGATTTCCCTTTCTACCACTAAAGCAAGAGTGCTGGGTGTTGGACCACGTGACTTCTGTGTCGCTTCGGCCGTCTACGCCTCGGTTGCTCTTGATCGGACATTGGTTCAACGATCGCCGGAGCACATCAACTTCGCCTTGGAGGGGTATAGAGACATTGCGGAGGGCTCGGTTCCATTTCCTGGGAGGGCCATGAGTTGGGGTTACGTTACTAGATAAGCCTAAGGTGGTACTGTGGCGGACAGTACTGGCATGGTGACATCATTCCGCGCACAAAGTGGGCGGTGGCCACGCCCGAGGGGTAGGCGTGTCCTCATGATATACACCGGGCGCGCAGCCCGGAGCGCGCCAGTGTTACAGTGAGCTCCTGAAATAAAGACGCTTATAAGTTACCGCTTGTCCGCTTCCTCCTTGCTCGCAAGCAGCGCGCGTAACGCCGCGCTTTACTGGTGACACCCTTGACGTTGGATCTGCCGGAGCGATCCTTCCACACGCGACGCCATTGCCATGGCCAACTTCATCAAACTTCCCGAATTTTGGGAGGCTCAGGCCGAAGTCTGGTTCGTCCAGGCCGAAGCCCAATTTCAGCTTCGGCGCCTCACCGGCGATGACACGCGCTATTGCCACGTCGTCGCGTCCCTCGGGCCCGGCACGGCCGCTCGAGTTGTGTCCGTCCTTCGCCACCCACCGGACGGCCACAAGTACGAGGCACTCAAGCGGCTACTCCTAGCCACGTTCGGCCTCACGGACGACGCACGGGCCGACCGCCTCCTGGATCTCCCTGAGCTCGGTGACACGCGCCCGTCGGTCCGAATGGACCATATGCTGTCACTGTTGGGCGACGAAGCCCCCGGTTCTCTATTCCGGGCGCTTTTCCGTCGCCAACTTCCAGCGCAGGTTCGCCTCGCGTTGGCCGGGACCGGGCTAACGGAACCCCGAGCAATGGCAGCCGAGGCGGACAAGTACTTCGCTGCTTCGGACACGCGGGCGAGAGTCGGCGTGGCCGTCACGGCCCTCGTGGCTGATGCTGCTGATGCTGCTGCTGATGCTGCTGATCCACAGCATCAGCTTATACAGCATACGCAGCATGCTGATACGCACCTCGTGACCGCCGCCACGCCCCGCCCACCGCCGCGGTGAAAACCGCCACCGCGGGGAAACCCGCCAACTCCACCGGCCTGGCGGAGCCAGCCGCGCTCCTCCAGCTCCACCACCTGGTGCTGGTTCCACGCCAAGTTCGGCCACGAAGCTCGGCAGTGTCATCCGCCATGCTCCTTCAACAGGTCGGGAAATGCCTGGGCCGGCGCTCAATAGTGGCGATGAGCGCCGGCCGTTCGAGCAGCCTGCTGTTCATAACGGACACCTTCTCCGGGCGCCGTTACCTGTGCGACACGGGAGCGCAGGTGAGTGTCGTTCCCGCCGGCACGTCAGACAAGCACGCCGCGGGTGGGGGCCCCGCGCTGCTTGCCGTGAACGGGACGCCCATCCATCCGTACGTATGGAAAACGCTGCCTCTCTCTGCGGTTCGGAGGGCAGGTTTTCCGATGGACGTTCGTCACCGCCGACGTGCCCATGGCACTGCTTGGCGCGGACTTCCTGTGCACTAATGGGCTCCTGGTCGACATCAAGCACAGACGTCTTGTCCAGGCCGAGACTTCAGCTCGCTCGCTTGTGCGTTGCCCAGCTCAACGAGCGGCTTGCCAAGCGGCTTGCCGAACGGTTCGGTTCCGGCCACGTTGGTCTGTACGCTTCCGGCAGCGGACGCATTCACCCGCCTCCTCGCCGGCTTCCCGGCCCTCACGCGGCCCACCTTCTCGGCGGGGGCCGTCAAGCACGGGCTGGCCCATCACATCCCCACCGTCGGGCCACCGGTCTACGCCCGGGCACGCCGCCTCGAGCCGACGAAGCTGGCGGTGGCAAAAGCGGCGTTCGCTACCCTGGAGCGACTCGGCATCGTTCGGCGCTCAGAGAGCGCTTGGGCGTCACCGCTGCACATCGTGCCGAAGCCCGGCGGAGGATGGCGACCGTGCGGGGACTATCGCCGTCTCAATGACGCCACGACTCCCGACTGCTACCCCGTCCCCCACATTCAGGACTTTTCCGCCCGTTTGGCAGGCATGTCCTTCTTCTCGAAGGTGGACCTCATACGCGGCTACCATCAGGTCCCCATCAGGCCGGAGGACGTCCCGAAGACGGCGGTCATCACGCCATTCGGACTCTTCGAGTTCCTGCGCATGCCCTTCGGTCTGAAGAATGCGGCTCAGGCGTTCCAGCGACTGATGGACAGCGTCCTGCGTGACTTGGATTTTGTCTACGTCTACCTGGACGATATCCTCGTCGCCAGCGCGTCCCGCGAAGAGCACCTACGCCACCTCCGCACGCTCTTCGAACGCCTGGGCCAGCATGGCCTGATTGTGAACCCCGCAAAGTGCCGGTTCGGCGCCACCATAATCGATTTTCTGGGGCACCGTGTCACCAGGCACGGAGCCGTCCCCCTGCCGGCCAAGGTGGAGGCGGTGAAGGGGTTTCCGCGCCCCCGCACGATCAGAGGGCTGCAGGAGTTCCTGGGCATGGTGAACTTTTACCATCGGTTCCTGCCCCGTATCGCCCAGCTCCTGCGCCCCCTGCACGAAGCTCTCCGAGGTAAGCTGGGCAAAGGCGACGTTACCTGGACCGAGCAGATGGACACGGCGTTCACGGGCGCGAAACTCGCCTTGGCTAACGCCACCATGCTCGCGCACTCGGCGCCCGATGCACCGATCGCCCTCACCACCGATGCCTCGGACTACGCGGTGGGCGCGGTGCACGAGCAATGGGTGCGTGGAGCTTGGCAACCGCTGGCGTTCTTTAGCCGGCAGCTTCGCCCGCCCGAACGCCGTAACAGTACCTTCGACCGCGAGTTGCTTGGGCTTCACTTGGCGGTCAGGCACTTCCGCCATCTGCTCGAGGGCCGTGCGTTCACTGCCTTCGTCGACCACAAGCCGCTGATCTTCGCGATGGGCAAGGTCACCGAGCCGTGGTCGGCCCGGCAGCAGCGTCACCTCTCGGCCGTGTCCGAGTACACGACGGACATCCAGCACGTCGCGGGAAGGACAACCCGGTGGCGGATTGCCTTTCCCGGGCCGTCGCCCACGCAGTCCACCTCGGCATCGACTATGCCCGGATGGCAGTGGACCAGGCCGCTGACCCCGACGTCCAGGCCTTGCGGACCACCGTCACAGGCCTCCACGTCACCGAGGTGGCGTTCGACGGCGCGGGCGCGGCCCTCTTGTGCGACGTCTCCCTCGGGCGTCCTCGCCCCATCGTGCCCGCGGGCTGGCAGCGCCAGGTGTTTGACGCCATCCACGGCCTGTCCCACCCGGGCGCGAGGGCCTCCCAAAGGCTGATCGCCAACAAGTTCGTCTGGCATGGCCTCCGGAAGGCCGTCCGCGGCTGGGCCAGGACGTGCCTCGCGTGCCAGCGCGCCAAGGTGCACTGGCACACCCAGGCCCCGTTGGCCCCATTCATGGTGCCGGAACGCCGGTTTGACAACGTCCACGTGGACCTGGTGGGACCTCTGCCCCCCTCGCAGGGTTTCACCTACGTCCTCACCATGGTGGACCGCACCACCCGGTGGCTGGAGGCCGTGCCCTTGGCATCGACAACGGCGGCCGATGTCGCGCAGGCTTTCATCGCCACCTGGGTCGCCCGGTTCGGCGCCCCCTCAGACATCTCGTCCGACCGCGGCCCCCAGTTCACCTCGGAGCTCTGGGGGGCGGTCGTGCAGGGGCTCGGGGTCCGGCTGCACCGAACCACGGCCTACCACCCCCAGGCTAACGGCCTGTGTGAGCGATTTCACCGCTCATTGAAGGCCGCGCTCCGGGCCACCCTCCGCGATGGCGGCTGGGTCGACAGGCTCCCCTGGGTCCTGCTGGGCCTCCGGACGGCGCCCAAGGAGGACCTGCACGCATCCGCGGCGGAGTTGGTCTTCGGGCAACCGCTGCGGGTGCCGGGCGAGTTCCTCTCCGACTCCACGGCACAATGGTCCGCGGCACAGCAGCGCTCCGCTCTGCAAGAGACCGCCCAGAGGTTCGCCCCGGTGCCAACGGCATGCCACGGGCACCCACCGACGCACGTCGCCCCGGAGCTTCGCACGGCGGAGTACGTCTTCGTCCGCCACGATGCCCACCGGACACCACTGCGGCCCCCGTACGACGGGCCTTTCCGCGTGCTGGAGACCGGGGAGAAGCACTTCACCCTGGACATCGGCGGTACTCCTGACCGCGTTTCGGTAGACCGCCTCAAGCCGGCCCACCTCGACGTGGACCATCCACCGCCAGTGGCCCGAACCCCACGTCGGGGCCGCCCCCCTGCGGGCGGACCCCCGGCACCGCCCAGCCCCGCCGCCACGCCGCCCCCCGGTCCTGCACCCATCCCAGGGGCAGCCAGGGGCATCCCACCTGGCATCCCTGCACCCCGGACGCCGCCGATCGCCAGGGGGCGCTTCGGCCGGGTCATTCGTCTGCTCCGCAAACTGGCCCTCCAGGTGCGCGGGAATTCTGGGGGGGCGCGTGTGGCGGACACAAAAGCCCACTGGCGTGGTGACATCATTCCGCGCACCAAGTGGGCGGTGGCCACGCCCGAGGGGTAGGCGTGGCCTCATGATATACACCGGGCGCGCAGCCCGGAGCGCGCCAGTGGTACAGTGAGCTCCTGAAATAAAGACGCTTATAAGTTACCGCTTGTCCGCTTCCTCCTTGCTCGCAAGCAGCGCGCGTAACGCCGCGCTTTAGTACCATCTTAAGATATTTATTGTATTGTATTGTATTGTATTATTCCCATGTGATTTTTAATATATTCTTTTCTGGATAACCATTGGTGTGGTTTCCTTATTGATGTGGATTGTTTCCTTTGAGGATTTCATGGATGGTTTCAGTAGTGATTGATTTCGACACGGAATAACATCTATATCTTTCTGCCGTGGTTCCTCTCAGGGTTCGGGGGTTACCGAGACCAGGAGATTGCAGAGGACCCCGTAACATGTGATATAACTGTATTACATAATACATGATATTGCAAGTCCTTTGAAGTTATAGGTATGGGTTTATAAAGCAAGAAAGCAGCCTTGTTAGTATCAGATTGAACTGTAAATCCTATACACAGGATCTACTAGGTCTATACCGTTCAGGAATATGTTTTTACAGATCTTCATCACTGTCCTCCTGACATCCTCCTCCATCACCCTGCGCATCGTAAGAGCATGACCAAGGGTTGGCGTCAGGAAGGGCATCCGGCCATAAAAACATTGCCTCAAACAGGGAACCATGATTGTCATGGGGCCCGCAAGGCTAACCCCTGCTCTAGCGGGGAAAAATGGCCTTAAAACGATCATTCATTCATCACTGTCCTCCTGAGTGTCATTTTCGCAAAGGTGTCTACGCAAATTCCAACATTAATTTTTGGATTCCTCATGTTCTGAATATTCCAAAAATGTATAGTTTTGCTAATTTCCAAAAATTTTGAACGAAAAAACATATTGAACCTGACTATACATTCCAGTATTTTGAGTAATTATTCATCCCATTTCCAGATAGGATTGTACAGAGCTGGTTCATTTGCTTTTGAGCTGTGTAGTCTGTGTATGATTCCCGTAAATTCTCGGATTGATGCTTCACAGGAAGTGCTTAGCATCACAAACTGCACCCTCCCCCAGGTGGATGGATGTTAAGCTAGGTGTTCTATCTGATGGTGTTAGTTGGTTGACGTTGCATACAATTTTATCTTTAAAGTTGACATTTCAAAATGCAGTTAGCTTATGTCTTATTCACACCACAAAATATTCCATTCCGAGGCATGTAACCATTCCGAGGTTTTGCAGAGGACATTAGGACAAATTCATAACAATACGTTTACTTTCGAAATTTGTACTCTGTCTGCCCCGTTAAGGTTTTGTGAATATAACAGAAATTTTGAATGAATTACATTGAATTTATTTGGAGAGTTTTGCCCTAAATGGAGGTTGCATCTCACTTTTGTGTTTACAGTGCAAATCCCTCTGCTTTTAAGGGGAATGCCGGCTCCCTTAATGAGGTCAATGATTTCCAGCACGGTCCTGCCAACGGAACAAGGTGTGATTGCCATTGTTTGTCATACTTATGTTCAGTACATTTGTTTTGGAATTCACCCTTCAACATTACTCAAAGGGAAGTTTTCTTAAAATATTTTAGCTGTTCGCTTGGATTGAGTTTATATTGTTGCATTTGTGCCATAAAGGCAAACTCCCTATAGTTAAATTGCATGACAACATGTAGCCTGCATTAGTTAGTTATGTCTTATTGAATGTAAAGATTATCCCTTCCCATTGTGTAGTAAAAAAAGACCAAACGCGTTGAGTAGGCAGGTTGTCAAGCCTTCGTGACTGGGAGGAGCCATAACACCAGATGTGCAGGAAGGCATGGCCAGAAGCACAGGCCCACGTGACCAGTGAGGAGCCGGGAACCTGTCGCGATGATGCGGCAAACCTCAGCCAATGGGAGGCTGTGGAACATTTTGAGGGGCGTGGGCGGATCTGGTAAAAGCCCACGCAGATCGATTATCACTCTCTTGGCTTTGGATTTTCGCTGCGCACGCCATGACCTCATGCTCTGTTCCTCTTTTGCCTGGGATTTCGCCATGCCACGACCTCCTGCTCACGATTCTCTTGCCTTTGTCTTTGTCAACACCAAGTGTCTGCGCCGATCGTTTGCACCGTCTGGCTGACCTGCAAGCGTTGGCAATTTCTACTCGTCCCACCTGCGCTGAATCTAACTCGTCCAGGCTGCACGTGAGGACCGAACTGCGCACACCAGACCACGTGGTCAACATCGAGGAATCCCAGCACGTACATCGGTACGGCCTTTAACCAGTGCCCTTTTGTCCCTGTGAGTGTGTGTGTCAGAGAGTGAATGCGCCAGTCGGGGTTTATTAGTAGGTCATATTTGGTAAGCTGTATCTTCGTCTCTGTTTCTCTGTGCTTTGTAGAATAAAAGGCTGTACATTTTTGTTCTTCCTTTCCAACCTGTTCAGTATGTCCTTTTCTCCATTGGCCTAGCATCATCCGAGACCGAATTTGGCTCGAATCGGGTCCATAAATATTGTTGGGGTAAGGCCGCTTTCCACACCGTGCAAAACCGCTCGGCATCCAGAAGGTGTGGGAAAGTGAGGGTTCAATCGCCATCTTTGTTGACGTGTGCACATTGCACCTTGAATTTGGAACCCTCCCGGTCTCTCGTACCACTTGGTACTTCGGTCATACCTCCTCGACCCGTAACAAATTGGTATTCAGGAGTGGGATTTGAACCCCTCGTACTCCGGCTAAATACCGTAACAAATTGGTTGTCAGGAGTGGGAATTTGAGTGAACGTGACCCTGCCGACCTTACCCGTAACAAATTGGTGTCTGGGAGTGGGATTGGACCTGCAGTACATTTCACGTGCTGCGAAATTACGAGCGTTTGGAAATTTAGTTTAAAACAAAATTAAAATTAAATTCGGATGATGTCGGGCCAAGACGTGCAGGTTCCGGTGGGTATAGAAAATGTAGAGAATGAGGATAAATTCTTCCTGGGAATTCTTCCAAAGCAAACTGATCTCTCTCATGCACAGATTTATCCCATCTCGCCTTCAATTGTCTTACCCTTCCTCCCGTCCATGGTACACTGAATCTTCTGGTGAGGCAGTTGCCCTGAAACAACTTGCCTTTGCCTCTTGGAAGGCTAATCCAACTGAAGGCAATCTCAGTTCCTTCCACCAAGCTCGGAACAAGTGTGTGTCTACCCTCAGGAGTGCCAGGAAGCACTATCTCTCCTCACTCAAGAATGAACTCTCAAACCTGTCTCCTTCCTCCAAATCCTGGTGGCGTCTGGTCAAATCCGTTTCTGGTGTTTGTTCCCCCTCCATCCCCTCCCTTACCTCAAATGGCCACACAGTTGACATCGCACGTGACAAAGCCAAATGCCTCAACTCTGTGTTCGCCTCAAAATCCTTAGTCCCAAACCCATCTCTCTCTGTTCCCACTTTTCCCAGTCGAACCCAACTGCTCCTGGACTCTGTGTCCTTCTCTCCTGACAAGGTGGAGGAGTTTTTGTCAAACCTCGACTCTGATTCTGCAACTGGACCAGACGGCATCAGCCCACGGGTCCTAAAATCCTGCTCTGCCGCTCTATCTCACCCTCTCTCTGTTCTTTTCACCCTATCTTTTGCTCAAGGTCATCTGCCAGCATCCTGGAAATCACCTAACATTACCGCTTTACACAAAAAAGGTGCAAAAACAGATCCTTGCAACTACAGACCAATCAGCCTGCTCCCAATTATCAGCAAAGTCATGGAATCCATCATTGCTTCGGATATGAAATCTTTCCTCTTCTCCAATGGCTTGATCTCTGATCATCAATTTGGTTTCAGACCAGGTCACTCTACTCTGGACATGCTGCTTCTGCTGTCTCAACAATGGATGGAGGTCCTCAATGCCAAACAGGAAATCAGAGCTGTCTCCCTTGACATATTACAGGCCTTTGATACGGTCTGGCACCCAGCTCTGCTCACCAAACTCTCCTCCTATGGTATCCATGGAAATCTCCATGCATGGCTTGCGGACTTCCTCTCTGGTCGTAGTCAACGTGTGGCCCTGAATGGATTTCTCTCATCTCCCCTTCCTGTTCAGGCTGGAGTTCCCCAAGGAAGTGTGCTGGGCCCTGTGCTTTTTCTGGTCTTTATCAATGATCTCTCCGACTCTCTGGAAAATCCTCTCTATCTCTTTGCTGATGACTCCACTCTCTGCCGCTCCATTCCTCTTCCCTCAGATCGGCAGTCTGCAGCCTCCTCACTCTCTGAAGACCTGGACAAAATCACAGACTGGTCAAACAAGTGGAACATGTCTTTCAATCCTGACAAATCTCACTCTCTTACTATGTCTCTCCGAAAAGATCGACTGGACAACCCTCCCATCTACTTTCTCAACAATCCTCTCCAAAAAGTTCTGTCGCTCAAGCTTTTGGGTCTCACTATCTGCCATGATCTTTCTTGGGAAAACCACATTTCCAAGCTGGCCTCCAAAGCCAGTCGCCGACTGGGCATCCTCCATCATGCGAAGTCCTTCCTCGGCACACCTGAGCTCCTCACCACATACAAGGCTTTCATCCGCAGCTCAATGGAATACTGTTCTCCCCTATGGGCTGGTGCTCCTGCCTCACACCTGGCTCGGCTTCACGCTGTTGAATCCAAAGCTTTCAAAATCATTGGAATCTCCCGCGATGAAGCTATCTCTGAGGGCCTTTCACTCACTCACCGCAGGCAGGTAGGTGGTCTTTCTGTCTTCTACCGACTCCTCTCCGGCCTTGCTCCCCCAGCTCTCTCTGTGCTCTGTCCCCCAAATATTCCTACAGGTCGCACAAGATCTGCCAGCAACCCTCTGATGGTTAAACTGCCGAAATCTCGGCTCTCTGCTCACCTTCACTCTTTCATTCCTCTTTTCTCCCGCCTGTGGAACAAACTCCCACACTCCCTTCAATCCCTCTCCTCCCTCCAGGTCTTTAAAACAGCTGTTCACCACCATCTCTTATCTTCCCCCATCCATAACCTTGATCTTTTCTACCCCCCACTAATTCACCCCAGATCCACCTTGTTTGAAATTCCAACTTCTTTCCTGGAAATCCTGGCAGTGTCCATATGTTTATACCTCTCCCACCCCCCCCCCCCCCTTCACATGCCTCCCCCCAAAGCCCTCTCCCTCCCACAGATCTCTCGATGTCTCCATGTCTCTCGGTCCCTGCTCTCAAATGTTGTGTTTGTGTCCTTCCCCCTCTCTCCCCATCTTGTCTACCGCTCCCGATGTTATTTGTTTTATGTGTCTGTTTGTGTTTCTGTGTGATTAATGTTCGCTCTTTCACGAGCCTCGATCTTGTATACAAAAAAAAAAAAAATAATAATAATAATAATAATAATAAAAGAAAATAAAAAATTAATGGCCCAGGACACAGGCGAACAGATTGAACTTGGAATTAATCACGGCACAGCAGCGAGTGAAGACAATGGCCGCACTTCGCACGCACAGCCAGCGGCGGAGGCTGAACCCGTTGTGCAAGCTCGGTTTAACATGGAGTTATTCATGACTCAATGCATCGCATACTTGGAAGAGTCAAGATGTGAAGTGAATAAAATGGGTGATCGAATGGATAAAATGGGGGAGGAGATTGGGCGTAAGATGGGCGAGGAGTTCGCGGGTGCACGTGACGAGGTAAAGCGGAGTGAGATGTGCGTCCAGCGAGGGCTGAAGGACAGCACGGCTAAACTGACTGGGGCAATGGGAGTAGTGACGCGGGATGTAGAGAAACCGACGAAGGTAGAGTTGGAAGAGGAAATTTGGGGGGCGCGGCAGGAAATAGTAGAGGCGCAATGGGAAATAAAAGAGGGGAAACAGAAGCTGGAGGAGGTGGAAAAAGAGGAAATTATAGAAATTAAAAAGAAAGAAGGAGAGACAGAGAATGAATTACGGAAGGAATTGCGTGAATGTGTGTGAGAGTGGTGTTCGGACCGTGATGAAATGCCTGTTAATCGAATAGAAAGATTGCAGGTTCATGAAGAGAGCCGGGAAAAGGTGAGCCCCGAGGTGAGTGGCGATATCGGAAATGTGTTTGGTGCGAGCGGGTGCTCGGCGAGCTTGGGAGAAAGGCCAGACCCGGGGGTTCGTGAAGGGCCCATTGTGAGAGTTACGAATGAGACGGAGTGTGTGGAGAGAGTGTGTGCGATTACGGAGTGTGTGGAGAGAGTGTGCGCACCGGTGTGTGCGAGTACGAAATGGATGTGTGAGGGATGATGCGGCTCAGGCATCGATGCCGACCGGGGTAGTACACAGTGGGACAGGTAGAGTACGCGAGCCTCCGACGAATGGTGTGCCGTGGGGACCGGAGGGAATCGGTGCTGCGTCGGTCTCACAAGGACCGGCATGCACGATTCGTAACTCCGGCACGCGCACGGTATTGTTGGCGCCATACCGCGGCTAGAGCGATCGGCGGGTTTTGAGGGGTAATTCGGAGTTTCGGAGCCATGCACCTTACCGGGTGAGGTTTTGTAACCGTGGCCGGCTGGGTCATCGTGCGTGGGACCGCAGGGCCCCGCGCAGGGATGGAGCCCGGCACCTGGGCCCATCAATTCCCCCCCCCCCCCCCCTCGGATCATCAATGCCGGCCGGACAACAACCCATACAGCCCACCAACCACCCGCATGGATCGCTCGGCCCTTAGAGGCCGAGCCACGACAAAGTACCTCTCTGAATGGGGGCTCATTGCTTAGAGGACTGGGGGAAGTATGTGCCCCCACGTGGGGGTATGGTCGTGAGACCATTCCCCACGTGGACGGGGCCCATGAGCACTAGTTTAGGGGGATAGCATTGTGAGGCCCATGGAGGGACCCGCAATGGTTGCTCCATGGGGGCACCGAAGCACTAGCTGAGGGAGGGCTAGGATAATGATTAGGGATCTAGAGAGACAATAGGGACAAGATGTAAGTAGTGACAATGAATTGTAGAGGGGAAGTAGAGAGTTTAGCTGGTTGTTAACAAAGGGGTGTGCATAGTGCAAAGGGATGACAGGGAAGCAAGAGTTATGGGGGAAATTAGTTAGATAGATGATGCTGTGTGTGTGAGAATAAAGGGAATTGAATTGTGTAGTGGTGTGAAAATATTTGGTGTGAGAAATAGTGGTGTGCAAATAATTGGTGTGAGAATAAATGGTGTGGAATGAATGGTGTGGAATGCATGGTGCGAAGGATTGAATGGGAGGAGTGGAGCTCATTCACGAAGGCCCGGGTGGGTAGTTCAAAGTTAGATAGAGGGTACAGGTAAATTACCTGGATTTTGACACCTGTGGTGCTGATTATGAGAATAGTTGTTGTTTTTTTGTGAGGTGCAGGAGACGGTGGAATGGCTGGGCGTGTGGCTTAATTGGTAGAAATAATTATTTGGGGCACTCCGTCACTGGGAGCTCGTCGGCCAGGTAAGGCAGCAGGTAGGCTCAGGGAGCCAGTTAGGTTAGTATGAGTGGGGCCCGAGGATCCAAGGAAGGACCCGGGTTGCCCAATGCCAAGGTGGGCATCGAGGAGGTTAAGCGCCAGGTAGGGCTTTCCCCAGATAGGGTAGTTGTGAGGAGCAGGCAGGCTCGGGAGGCAGCTCCAGTGAACGGAGGGGTGCAGGTAGGTAGACCTGCTGGTAGAGCCACACGACCCAGCCCCAAAATTGTGTGAGGGCACAGATAGTAAAATTTGTGGGGTGAGACCCAAATTCAGGAGGGCACCACAGTGTGGGCAATGGGAATTCGGGTTCTTAGAACCACATAGTTTAAAAGAAGGCCGATTGGCAGGGTACAAACCCGGGGAGATTAAAATGTGTAATGATGTTAGTGTAGTTAGAATTTTGTGAAGACCCTTTCGCACCATCCACAACCATCCACAAGGGGATGGATTTCGCACCACGAGACTCAATGTTTGATTGGTAAGATGCATCACGACGTGAGTACGAAACATTGTGTTCATTCCGCCTTTTCTTCCTGGGAGAACCTGGGGGGAGTTGGGGATGAATTTGGAATAAAGAGGGGATGGGGGAGACGCGACGTAGAGACGAATTGTAAATACAAGGAGGGCTAGGGTAGTGTAGTTAACGGTGGGAGGCACGAACGGGTAGTGCCAGGCTCGACTTCACTCTGCCGGCGTTCCTCTCACCCGCTTGTCATACCTGTGTTTTGCATGTGCAACCGTGTCTTTTCCTTTTTGCTCGTTGCGTCTTCTCTTCCTGCCCGATCCAGGACCATCACGAGGAACATCTTGCCGTCGCAGCATCTTGCTGCCATCAACACTCACATCCATCCACTCATCACTCATTATGGACAACTGGCTCAGTGGCCACACCCATTTCCATGGTTACACCTCTTGGCTGCCTCATAATCTTGCTGCAGATGGACCACCTGTTGGGTGGCACTGACACCACACATGGATCACCTGTTGGGTGGCATTGGCACCATACATTTGGACCACTTGTCAAGTGGCCCTGCTCGTGAATAAAAAAAGGATCCATGTGTGCAATTATGAAGATTTAGATGGCCCTGATCTTGAAATGGCCTGTATGCTTGTCAGGGCCAGCCGGTTTTTGTTAGCCTGCCTACCAAGGCAAGAAGACAGAAGATGACGCCAGCAACAAGAATATGACTCCAGCAACAAATTCTCCAAGTTTTATTCCTCAAGTCCAGGTCCTGGGTCATAGTTTTTGTAAAATAAATGGTGTTTTAGTGTAAAATGTAAAAATGTTGCCCACCGGTTATGTTTAGTTTCAAAATCCGGCAATATGTGAACAGTATAAGGTTGTGGGTGTGAATCTGTAAGGTAGTTTCTCAACGCATTAGGAGGGACATATTTAATTAAAAAATGTACATTTAAATGTTAAAAAAAAAAATGTCGCACGCACTGGGATTAGAGTTAGAAATGTTAGGGGAATCACATCTACGTGTTACACTAAAAGTAATGTTTAATGAATGCCAGCTCACCCCAGCCACTCTGTGTGGACGACTCCGGTCGAGTCTTGGTGAGAGAAGGGAATGTTGCAATTGTGCCACAAAGGCAAACTCCCTATAGTTAAATTGCACGACAACATGTAGCCTGCATTAGTTAGTTATGTCTTATTGAATGTAAAGATTAGCCCTTCCCATTGTGTAGTAAACAAGCGTTACGCCTAGGTCCCCCGTCGGGGAAGTGATGTGAGTTGACAAAGTGGAACACGCAGAAAACATGCTATGATATGATATTTCACTCACAAGGGTCAGACAAACATGGAGGCGGCCATCTTGGATTTTGACGTGGCGACCCAATTTTCAATAGCGTTCTTCCTTATGCCTGGATACACCCACACACCAGAAGGTACTTCGCTTATTTTTCAAGATATTTCGCTCACAAGGTTCAGACATATATATGGTGGCGGCCGTCCTGGATTTTGACATGGCGACCCACTTTACAATAGCGGTCTTCCTTATGCCGAGATATACCCACACACCAAATTAGAAGTTGGTACTTCGCTTATCTTTCAAGATATTCTTCTCACAAGATTCAGACATACATGGCGGCGGCCATTTTGGATTTTGACGTGGCGACCCAATTTTAAACAGCGTTCTTCCGTGTGCCTAGATACACCCACACACCAGATTAGAAGTTGGTACTTCGCTTATTTTTCGAGATATTTCGCTCACAAGGTTCAGACATATATATGGTGGCGGCCATCTTGGATTTTGACGTGGCAACCCAATTTTCAATAGCGTTCTTCCTTATGGCGAGATACACCCACACACAAAATTAGAAGTTGGTACTTCGCTTATTTTTCAAGATATTCATCTCACAAGGTTCGGACATACATGGCGGCGGCCATCTTGGAATTTGACATGGCGACCCAATTTTCAATAGCGTTCTTCCTTATGCCTAGATACACCCACACACCAGATTAGAAGTTGGTACTACGCTTATTTTTCAAGATATTTCGCTCACAAGGGTCAGACATATACATGGTGCTGGCCATCTTGGATTTTGACGTGGCGACCCAATTTGCAAAAGCCTTCTTCCTTATGGCGAGATACACCCACACACCAAATTAGAAGTTGGTACTTCGCTTATTTTTCAAGATATGCAGGTTACAAGGTTCAGACATACATGGCATCAGACATACATGGCGGCGGCCATCTTGGATTTTGACATGGCGACCCAATTTTAAACAGCGTTCTTGCTTGTGCCTAGATACACCCACACACCAGATTAGAAGTTGGTACTTCGCTTATTTTTCAAGATATTTCGCTCACAAGGTTCAGACATATATATGGTGGCGGCCATCTTGGATTTTGACGTGGCGACCCAATTTTCAAAAGCCTTCTTCCTTATTCCGAGATACACCCACACACCAAATTAGAAGTTGGTACTTTGCTTATTTTTCAAGATATTCATCTCACAAGTTTCAGACATACATGGCGGCGGCCATCTTGGCTTTTGACGTGGTGACCCGATTTTAAACAGCGTTCTTCCTTGTGCCTAGATACACCCACACACCAGATTAGACGTTGGTACTTCGCTTATTTTTTGAGATATTTCGCTCACAAGTTTCAGACATATATATGGTGGCGGCCATCTTGGATTTTGACGTGGCGACCCAATTTTCAATAGCTTTCGTCCTTATGCCGAGATACACCCACACACCAAATTAGAAGTTGGTACTTCGCTTATTTTTCAAGATATGCAGGTTACAAGGTTCAGACATACATGGCATCAGACATACATGGCGGCGGCCATCTTGGATTTTGACGTGGGTTGCACCCACACACCAAATTCGAATGCGGTCCTTCGCTTATGCACGCACGCCCGCCCGCACGCACACACACACGCACGCCCACACGGACGGACGGACGGACGAACGGACGGACACACTGATGGAGGGGAAAGCCATAGTCCCCCTTTCGCTCCGCTGAGCGACGGGGGACAAAAAAGACCAAACATGCGTTGAGTAGGCAGGATGTCAAGCCTTCGTGACTGGGAGGAGCCATAACACCAGATGTGCAGGAAGGCGTGGCCAGAAGCACAGACCCACGTGACCAGTGAGGAGCCGGGAACCTGTCGCCATGATGCGGCAAACCTCAGCCAATGGGAGGCTGTGGAACATTTTGAGGGGCGTGGGCGGATCTGGTAAAAGCCCACGCAAATCGATTATCACTCTCTTGGCTTTGGATTTTCGCTGCGCCCGCCACGACCACCTGCTCTGTTCCTCTTTTGCCTGGGATTTCGCTACGCCACGACCTCCTGCTCACGATTCTCTTGCCTTTGTCTTCGTCAACAACAACGTTTGCGCCGATCGTTTGCGCCGTCTGGCTGACCTGCAAGCATTGGCAATTTCTACTCGTCCCACCTGCGCTGAATCTACCTCGTCCAGGCTGCACATGAGTACCGAACTGCGCACACCAGACCACGTGGTCACCAGCAAGGAATCCCAGCACGTACATCGGTACGGCCTTTAACCAGTGCCCTTTTGGCCCTGTGAGTGTGTGTGTCAGAGAGTGAAGGCGACAGTCGGGGTTTATTAGTAAGTAATATTTGGTAAGCTGTATCTTCGTCTCTGTTCCTCTGTGCTTTGTAGAATAAAAGGCTGTACATTTTTGTTCTTCCTTTCCAACCTGTTCGGTACGTCCTTTTTTCCATTGGCCTATCATCATCCGAGACCGAATTTGGCTCGAATCGGGTCCATAAATATTGTTGGGGTAAGGCCGCTTTCCACACCGTGCAAAACCGCTCGGCATCCAGAAGGTGTGGGAAAGTGAGGGTTCTATCGCCGTCTTCGTTGACGTGTGCACATTGCACCTTGAATTTGGAACCCTCTCGGTCTCTCGTACCACTTCGTACTTCGGTCGTACCTCCTCGACCCGTAACAAATTGGTATTCAGGAGTGGGATTTGAACCCCTCGTACTTTGGCTGAATACCGTAACAAATTGGTTGTCAGGAGTGGGAATTTGAGTGAACGTGACCCTGCCGACCTTACTCGTAACAATATGTTAACATATCTATCCGTTAAATGGGCATTAATTTAGTGGGATATTTGTTAAACTGTTTCATGAATAGTTTCATCTGTTGTAATTATTTGAAAATATTTTCAATCCTGTAGGCTGTTGAAGTGTTTGAATCCGACTGGTTTTAAAACTAAATTTCGTTCGCTCGTAATTTTGAGTGCGTGAAGTGCACTCTAGGTCCAGTTATCGCACTCCTGACACCAATTTGTTGCGGATCTCCCGAAGCCCGTTCACGTTACAAAGGCGGGATTAAACCCCTTTTTCCACTTGGGTCTTCGTGTCCACGAGGCCAATCGCCACTTCCGCAGCAAGCGTGAGAAAAGGTATCCCGTCGACGCCGCACATACCTTTGGTACCCACGCTGCTACGAAAACGGGGGTCGGACCTCGCACAAGCCACGCTTAATTGAGCTCGCCCGAGAGGTGTGCGTATCACGTGACTCGTGCCGTTATTTCTATTGAACCCGATTTGAGCGGTTTTATTCGTACTATGCTTGGCCAATTAATGGAAGGGATGGGAACGGTCAAATCAGAGGAAGAACATGATTTATTATAATGTACAGTGTATTGAAGAGACACAGAGCAGGCACTTAAACAATGTTAACCAAAAGCCCAGACACAAGGCCCACTCACTCACACGGGGAAATGGAGGAAGAAAGTTCGTGTTCCCAAACGCGTCCTGGCATCGTCCACTCCGGACAGCTCGCCCGGCGTCGCCCTCTGGCGGTCACGGCACGTATGCAGGAAAACCAGGCAGGAGGAGATCGCGCATCTGTCGCCCGGAACGGGTCATCTTCTCAAGCGCGATTAATACAGCGCAGAGTGCAGGGCACGGGGCACAGGGAAAGTTCGTGTACAACGACGATAATAGGCAATTCAATGCAAGTACTTCGACTTGTTCAGGGGCTGGACAAATTCTCTCTCTCTCTCGTTCTGACTCGTCTCCTGCGCGTTCTCCAGCTCAACTCGCACTCCAGCTCCACTGACCTGAACTGAGGCGGGGGGCTCGGAGCTGGGTTTTATGGCTCCGCCCCGGCCCTACCCGAATGTTCCACGCTCCGCCTCCCGTTGCCGTGTTTAGCCACTCCCCTCGAGCTCTGATGGTGGCTCGCGCTTACCGGCCACTCCCCCTGCAGCTCCTCCCTTCAGCCTTGCCAGACTTGTTCAGGCCAAGCACGTGGCATCCCAGCGCCAAAAGAACACCTAAGCTCACTGGCCTACTCAACGCAAAACTAACACAGGAAAGGACTACGCTTACATTTACTAAGAAATAACTGAACTACTGCGAGGCTACATGTTGTGGTGCGTCTACCTACAAGGGGGGTTATCCTTTATTCTCATAACTGCAACAATACTTATACCAAGTTTGATTTAAATCCAATCAGCTATTCACAAGTTATCACATTTTTACCTGACCTGACATGACCTCTGACCTTTGACCTTGTGACCCCAAAATCTAATCAATTAATCTTTACATCATTATACATATCCATACCAAGTTTGAATTAGATCCCTTTAGCTGTTCTCTAGTTATAGACCTATTACAGACTTTGACCTTTAACCTTTGTCCTCTTGACCCCAAAATCTAATCAATTAATCTTTACATCATTATACATACCTGTACCAAGTTTGAATTCGATCACTTCAGCTGTTCTCAAGTTATAGACCTATTACTGACTTTGACATTTGACCTCTTGAACCCAAATTCTAATCATTTAATCTTTACGTCATTATACATACCTGTACCAAGTTTGAATAAGATAACTTCAGCCCTTCTCAAGTTTAGACCTATGACATACTTTACCTTTGACCTTTGAACCCAAAATCTAATCAGTTAATCTTTACATCATTATACATACCTGTACCAAGTTTGAATTAGATCACTTCAGCTGTTCTCAAGTAATAGACCTATTACAGACTTTGACCTTTGACCTATGACCTCTCGACCCCAACATCTAATCAGTTCATCTTTATATCATTCTACATAATTGTACCAAATTTGGTCAGAATCCCATCACTGGTTCACAAGTTATCACGGTAACAGGATTTTTGCCTAATATGACCGCTCCTTTGGCCTTTGACCTCGTGACCACAAAATTTAATCAGTTCATCTTTACCTCATTAGACATACCTGCACCAGGTTTGACTAAGATTTCAGACCAGGCCTGAACATGTCTGCTGCTCTTCTTCTGCTCCAATCGGCTCATCTGATCATGTGCTTGTCAAAGTGGACATCTCTCTGACCATTCTCAGAGAGCCTCCTCAGCGTCGACGAGTCTGGCATTTCACTCAGGCCAACTGGCACGGTCTTCAAGCAGCCATCAATCATCTGGACTGGTCTCCCATCTCTACCGCCTCTGACATCAACTCATCCTGGGAATTCTTTCAAAGTAAATTGCTCTCTCTCATGCACAGATTTATCCCATCTCGTCTTCAGTTGTCATACCCTTCCTCCCGTCCATGGTACACGGAATCTTGTGGTGAGGCTGTTGCCCTGAAACAACTTGCTTTCGTCTCCTGGAAAGCAAATCCAACGGAAGGAAATCTCATTTCCTTTCACAAAACCCGAAACAAGTGTGTGTCCACCCTCAGGAGAGCCAGGAAACAATATCTCACCGTTCTCAAGACCGAACTCTCTTATCTGTCTCCCTCTTCCAAATCCTGGTGGCGTCTGGTCAAATCTGTTTCTGGTGTTTGTTCCCCCTCCATCCCCTCCCTCACCTCAAACGGCTTAACGGCTGACTCCGCACGTGAAAAAGCTGAATGCCTCAACTCTGTGTTTGCTTCTAAATCTTGTGTCCCAAACCCATCCCTCTCTGTACCCACCGTACCCAGTCATACCCAGCTGCTCCTGGACTCTGTGTCCTTTCCTCCTGACAAGGTGGAAAAGTTTCTGTCAACCCTCGACTCTGATTCTGCAACTGGTCCTGACGGCATCAGCCCACGGGTCCTAAAATCATGTTCTTCTGCTCTTTCACTCCCTCTTTCTGTTCTCTTCACCCTCTCTTTTGCTCAAGGTCATCTGCCATCTGCTTGGAAATCAGCCAACATCACCGCTTTGCACAAAAAAGGTGCAAAAACAGATCCCAGCAACTACAGACCAATCAGCCTTCTCCCAATTATCAGCAAAGTCATGGAATCCATCATTGCTTCAGATATTAAATCTTTCCTCTTCTCCAATGGCTTGATCTCTGATCATCAATTTGGTTTCAGACCTGGTCACTCTACTCTGGACATGCTGCTTCTGCTTTCTCAACAATGGATGGAGGTCCTCAACGCCAAACAGGAAATTAGAGCTGTCTCCCTTGACATTTCACGTGCCTTCGATACGGTCTGGCACCCTGCTCTGCTCACCAAACTCTCTTCCTTTGGTATCCATGGAAATCTCCACGCATGGCTGGCGGACTTCCTCTCTGGTCGTAGTCAACGTGTGGCCCTGAATGGGTTTCTCTCATCTCCTCTTCCTGTTCAGGCTGGAGTTCCCCAAGGTAGTGTTCTGGGCCCTGTGCTTTTTCTGGTCTTCATAAATGATCTCTCTGACTCTCTTGAAAGTCCTCTCTATCTCTTTGCTGACGACTCTACTCTCTGTCGCTCCATTCCTCATCCCTCAGATCGGCAGTCTGCAGCCTCCTCACTCTCTGCAGACCTGGACAAAATCACAGACTGGTCAAACAAGTGGAACATGTCTTTCAATCCTGACAAATCTCACACTCTTACAATGTCTCTCCGAAAGGACCGACTGGACAACCCTCCCATCTACTTTCTCAACAATCCTCTCCAAGAAGTTCTGTCGCTCAAGCTTTTGGGTCTCACTATCTGCCATGATCTTTCTTGGGAAAACCACATTTCCAAGCTGGCCTCCAAAGCCAGTCGCCGACTGGGCATCCTCCGTCGTGTGAAGTCCTTCCTTGGCACACCTGAGCTCCTCACCACATACAAGGCTTTCATCCGCAGCTCAATGGAATACTGTTCCCCCCTCTGGGCTGGTGCTCCTGCCTCACACCTTGCTCGGCTTCACGCTGTTGAGGCCAAAGCTTTCAGAATCATTGGAATCTCCTGCGATGTAGTCAACTCCGAGGGCCTTTCACTCACTCACCGCAGGCAGGTTGGTGGTCTTTCTGTCTTCTACCGACTCCTCTCCGGCCTTGCTCCCCCAGCTCTCTCTGTGCTCTGTCCCCCCAATATTCCTTCAGGTCGCACAAGATCTGCCTGCAACCCTCTTATGGTTAAACTGCCAAAGTCTAGGCTCTCTGCTCACCTTCACTCTTTCATTCCCCTTTTCTCCCGCCTCTGGAACAAACTCCCCCACTCCCTTCAATCCCACTCCTCCCTCCAGGTCTTTAAAACAGCTGTTCACCACCATCTCTTATCTTCCCCCATCGAAAACCTTGATCTTTTCTACCCCCGGTAATTCACCCCAGAGTCCTTGCAGTGTTCATATGTTTTATTCCTCTCCCACCACCGCCCAAGTCCTCCCGATGTCCCTGCTCTCAAATGTTGTGTTTGTGTCCTTCCCCCTCTTCCCCCTCACTTTTGTGTCCTTCCCCCTCTCTCCCCATCTTGTCTGCCGCTCCCCTTGTTTTTTGTGTTTTGTGTGTCGGTTTGTCTTTTTGTGTGATTAATGTTAGCTCTTTCACGAGCCTCGATCTTGTATACAAAAAAAAAAAAAAAGAAGATCCCTTTAGCGTTTAGCCGTTCTCAGGTTATGGCGGTAACAAAAACCTATCACGGATGGACGGACAGCCGGACGGGGTGCCGAGGTCGACTTCGTCGGCGGAGGCATAAAAACTTGATAATATGCATTACAGTGATGTTGAAATCTGAGTGAGAATAATTTCAAATTATCAAAATGTTTCATTTCACTCATTTTAAGCGGAGGTTCAAACCAAAGCATCAAACACTGAGCATTGCAGCAAAGCAGAAGTGATTTTTGCACGCACCATATATTAGCAGCAAGCATGGTTGATGAAGGTGATGGAAGAGTCCTCGGGTAAATTATAGAGTGAATAGAGCAGAATGTTAGTGAAGTAGAACATGTTGTCTTTTGAGGAAATCTGTCAGCAAAGCGATCGGTACTTTTGCTCGTATGGAATATTATAAAACGAGTTAAGTTCTTTCTCGCTGTTCAACCTTTTTGGTGTGTTTTTGTTTTGCTCTTACTTTTTGTTAATCTCAGAATTGATCCAACAGGAATGTGAAACAAATGTGATAAAAATGGATTATCACTTTTTAACTTCTTCATTTTGATGATTACACATTATTTTCAGATATTCACTTGTACTAAAACATGAAGCTTTCTCCTTTGGTGTTCTATCCCCTGTAGGAACTTTATTTTCTCTGGTTAGCTGCCTCCAGTCCTTTTCTGAGATTCTTGCCGCCACCATTTTCAACAACGTCTATGCTGCTACTGTGGCCACTTTTCCTGGCTTCAGCTTCCTCCTTGCAGCTGCAATCGCTGTCATCCCAGTTACCATCATGAGGTATGGTGTGTGCTGTATGATGAGCTCTCGTGTAACATTATCCATGAAACCTGTTCCACTGAACTTTCCGATAACATATTTAGCATTTGAGCCCGTTTGTCTGTCTGCTTGTTGTTTGTCTGTCTGTTTGTCCGCATAGAATAAATATGATTTTCTCTGCAACCATTGGTCCGATTGACAGGAAATTTTCAGCATAGGTGCACCTCCACCTGTATAATTTTTAATGATAATTATGATGTCATAGGTCATGTGGTATGGGCGCCATCTTGGAAAAACCGAAAAACTTTGCACCTTTATATATCCGAAGGTGCTGCATAGATTATAAAGAACTCTCCATGGGGTATAACATGTGCTAATGATGATGTCATAGGTGCCTTCACTATGACGTCATAATTCAACAAGTACAAAACTTCATCCGATCAAGATGAAATTTGTTGAGCGTCATCTATGGATAAATTGGTGGAGAAAAAAAAAATCATGACGTCATAGGTCACGTGGTACGGGCGCCATCTTGGAACAAACGAAAAGCTTTGCACCTCTATATTTCCGAAAGCGCTGCATAGAAAACATTGAGACATGGCTCATTGTGAAGAACTCTCCATGGGGAACAAAATATGTTGATGATGATGTCATAGGTGCCTCCATTATGATGTCATAATTCGACAAGTACAAAACTTCATCCGATCAAGATGAAATTTGTTGAGCGTCATCTAGGGATAAATTGGAGAAAAAATAATAATGGCGTCATCGGTCACGTGGTTTGGCCACCATATTTGATTTAACACAAAAGCCTTAAAACCAATTAAAAACACGTCCTGGCAGGGTCTGATTGCCCTTTCTTCTTTTATTTGTGGAAGGCAGGTCATGTATATAATGAAAGAATGCTTTTGAATAATCTATGTCATTTCTCCTCTCCTTATCTGCACCTGTTAAAGGAAATGTATATGACTTCATTCAGAGATTATGCAACATCAAAGTGAAACAAAATTCTAATTTCAAAAACTGAGACATCTGTTGCATCATCATCTTCAATTTAACTTTATATCGTTTGTTTTTTTGCATACAAATTCTAGGATAATGGTAGAGTGAGGTGAGAGAGGGTAGAAGACAATGCATTGGGTTAGTGCAACAGCATGTGGATGCAACAAGGGGAGAGATAAGAGAGAAGGAAATATAGCAGTCGGAAAATACTGTATATGGGAAAGGTCATCTAGTCATCTAGTTCTGTCGAGTTGTGTCCAACTTCTGGTGATATTCATGATCAGATGGTGACATGAGAGCTATAGGAAGGAAGGTTATGAGGATAAAAAATATCATGGGTAGGGATTGAGGTTGGCCTGTGGTACATGGTGGTATACTGCCAAATTAAAATTTTAAAGGAAAGTGTGAAATCAAATAAACTGAGCAAAGAAGTTCCATAAATGGGAAAAGAGAAACCAACGAGTGGAGTTAAGAAGTGAGTTTGTATGTTGAGTTTCACATGGAGGGGATTGATGGGGGAACTTGCGTAACCTAAAGGGACTGGGTGGGCATTGACAGAGGAAGAACGACATGGTCCCACATTAATTACATGATAACACAGATTCATAATTTGATGACAATATTGTTGATTTAATTTCTATTGGTTTGCTTTATGGAAGATATATAAGTAACTAGAATGGCATCGGTAGATGGCATACCACCGCTAGGCTGAACAGTTTACGTTTTGTATCCCACTAATGGTTCGGATTCCGATCTGGATCTTCACCAAAACCGAATAAATTCTGCCTGTGAGCAGGATATTTCAAAAGGTTGTGGACAGACTCGAACAAAACTTTGTGGACAGGTTGAATGTGTGACAAGAACTAATGAGTATTTAGTGAAGATCTGGATCCGAACACTAGAGTTTTTAAAGTGATTCTTCACCATTGAGAGATGGGGCCAAAACGACGTATATAGCATATTTGGAAAAGTTGTGGATGGATTTTGACACAACTAGGTGGATAACTGTTAGGTGACAAGAACAAGGCCGATTAGAATTTAGAGGTCTGGATCCAGATCCGGCCTATCGGTGGGATACAAATTGTAAACTGTTCAGCCTTGCGGAAGCTTGCGCTCTACCAAGTGTCATATTCTAGTTCCTTTTCTTTTTGCCTTGAAAAAGGGGAACCACACCTCTCCATTCCTTCCTCCCAGATTTGCTACTGTCCTGTACAATGTTCTAATATATTGTGCCTCTTTGATAAGAAACCAATGTTAATACGTGCATTTCCGCTTTTTGTTTTGAGGATGTGTTAGATGAAGTACAAATTACTCTCTTCTCCACCCATTCCTACCCCATCCCCTCTCCCCCCCACCTTCTCCCTCCCCACCCCCATCTCTCTCTCTCTCTATCTCTCTCTCCCTCTCAGCATTTTCTGCTGCCACGTCAAGATGCCCAGAAACTACAAGCAATTGCAAGACGGGAATTCTGATTTACCTCCAGCTGTGGGATCAGATAGCAACTGATGGGGTGATCCTAATAGCTGATGGCACAACATGAACTATTAATGAGAAATTAGAACATTTCATATGAGGAAATGTTTTTACGGCGTAGCCCATAGGGCAAAGCTGTCTAGAACAGATCTGTATGTATGTGTGTATGTCCCCTCAAACGTATACCAATGAGAGCTGATGATCTTGTCACATGACAGGGTGATGTGATTATGTCTGATGTCATTACGGCGGTGCGGCTGCTGACTCTCCACACTCCGCTATTTTGATTTATATGCCGTTCATGCCGAACATATCGTCGAACCTGTCATATATCGCAATCTGCATGCTCTACCTTCACGTTTTTAATTCAGTGTGAAACACAAACAAACCGATTGTTAAAATGACGATCAAATATCGAAAGCATTGCGTTATGTCTTTTTGCATCTATTGCTAAAAGGAGAAGTGTCTGTCCGTGTGTGTGTGTGTTATATCCACCACTACTGCTAGCTTGTACTAACAGGAAATGGTACGAATTTGACACATCCATGGACATTTCTCGTATTCCTATATTTCCGTGAGTCTGATTTGCATTTAGGAACAGAACAATTATGGTTAACCATCATGAAATTGCCACTATTTTGTCTAAATAATGAAAATTATGTTTAAAAGAAAATTTGATTTACAGATTTCGAGCTAGCAACGGCAGGTTAAAAGGGCCCGGCGAGCAGAATTGGGTCACTATAAACACATAGCGCATGCGCAAAAGGCCTTTTTACCATTCATACATCATTTCAAAAGTCCCGCATTAGAAAATCTATCAGCCAAAATTGTTTTCCATAACATTTAATCATGTAAAACCTTGATAGGTCAAATTTTCAAAATTACTCTTTCCATGGCAACTATTGTTTATTTGGATTTCACAAGTATTGTGCTATGCACAACATCCTTCTTGTTTTTCCTTTTGTTTCGATAACAATAAAACTATTCAGCCTTACAGGCTACGCAAAGAACACTTTTTCCCCCAGGGATTACATTTTCAAATTTATTTCCAAGTTTTGGGTGTAACTTTGCTTTCCTGGAGATTCTAAATAATATACTGTTCATGATTTTTTTAAAATCAGAAATGAAATGCACTATTTATAGCAAACTCCAAGCGGGCTGTCATATGTCTTTCACTGAGGAGAGGCTTCCGTCTGGCCACTCTGCCATAAAGCCCAGATCGGTGGAGTGTTGCAGTGATGGTTGTCCTTCTGGAAGTTTCTCCCATATCCACACAGGATCTCTGGAGCTCAGCCAGAGTGACCATCGGGTTCTTGGTCACCTCTATTACCAAGGCCCTTCTCCCCCGATTGCTCAGTTTGGCCGGGCGGCCAGCTCTCGGAAGAGTCCTGGTTGTTCCAAACTTCTTCCATTTAAGAATTATGGAGGCCACTGTGCTCTTGGGAACCTTCAATGCAGCAGAATTTTTTTTGTCGGCTTCCCCAGATCTGTGCCTCGACACAATCGTGTCTCTGAGCTCTGCAGGCAGTTCCTTCGACCTCATGGCTTGGTTTTTGCTCTGATATGCATTGTCAGCCGTGATACCTTATATAGACAGGTGTGTGCCTTTCCAAATCATGTCCAATCAATTGAATTTACCACAGGTGGACTCCAATCAAGGTGTAGAAACATCTCAAAGATGATCAAGAGAAATGGGAGGCACCTGAGCTAAATTTCAAGTGTCATAGCAAAGGGTCTGAATACTTATGTCAATGTGATATTTCACAAGTTTTTTCTTTTTAATAAATTTGCAAAACTTTCTAAAATCCTGTTTTCTCTTTGTCATTATGGGGTATTGAGTGCAGATTGATGATGGAAAAAATGAATTTAAACGATTTCAGCATAAGGCTGCAACGTAACAAAATGTGAAATTAGGAAGGGGTTTGAATGCTTTCTGAATGCACTGTAGAGCATATAATAAATGGAGTGGGAGACAAGAGGGGGATAGAGAGGGAAGTACAACAACAGCAGGGAACAGGAACAATGGGGCATCTGTGGAAGAGAGAGGGCTGGGGCATGGTACACAGGATAAAAAAGATGGACACTACAGGGGCTTTCAGAAAAGAAAACAAGGAATTTGAAGGAGGTGGATCTGGGGTGAATTAACGGGGGTACAAAAGGTCAAGGTTTTGGATGGGGGAAGATAAGAGATGGTGGTGAACAGCTGTTTTAAAGACCTGGAGGGAGGAGTGGAATTGAAGAGAGTGGGGGAGTTTGTTCCTGAGGTGGAAAAAAAGAGGAATAAAAGAGTGAAGGTGAGCAGAGAGTCTTGATTTTGTCAGTTTCACCAGAAGAGGGTTGCAGGCAGATCTTGTGCGACCTGTAGAAATATTTGGGGGACAAAGCACAGAGTTTGGGGAGCTAGGCCAGAGAGGAGTCGGTAGAAGACAGAAAGACCACCAACCTGCCTGCAGTGAGTGAGTGAAAGGCCCTCAGAATCAGCTTCATCATGGCAGATACCAATGATTCTGAAAGCTTTGGTTTATACAACATGAAGCAGGGCTAGGTGTGAGGCAGCAGCACCAGCCCAGAGGGGAGAGCAATACTCCATCAAGCTGCAGATGAAATCTTGTAAGTGGTGAGTAGCTTAGTAGTGCCAAGGAAGGACTTCGCACGACGGAGAATGCCAAGTGGAAGTGAAAGTGGAGGAGACTGGCTTTGGAGGCCAGATTGGAAATATGGCCTTCCCAGGAAAGATTATGGCAGATAGTGCGACCCAAAATTTTTATTAACAGAACTTCTTCGAGAGGATTGTTCAGAAAGTAGATAGGACGGTTTTCCAAATGGTCTTTTTGGAGAGACAAAGTGAGAATGTGAGATTTGTCAGGATTGAAAGACATGTTCCATGTGTTTGACCAGTTTGTAATTTTATCCAAGTCTGCAGAGAGTGAAGAGGCTGCTGCTTGCCAATCTGAATGTTGAGATATGGAGCGGCAGAGAGTGGAGTCATCAGCTAAACGAGAAAGAGGATTTTCCAGAGAGCCGGAGAGATCATTGATGAAGTTTAGAAAAAGCACAGGGCCCAGAACACTGCCTTGAGGTACTCCAGCCTGGACAGGAAGAGGAGATAAGAGGATTCCATTTAGACAGGAGAGTAAGTCCGTGAGCCATGAGTGAAGATTTTCATGCATACCATAAGAGGAGAGTTTGGTGAGCAGGGTGGGGTGTCAGACTGTATCGAAGGCATGCGATATGTCGAGGGAGATGACTCTGATTTCCTCTCTGGCGCTAAGGACCTCCATCTATTGTTGAGACAGCAGAAGTAGCATGTCCAGAGTAGAATGACATGGTCTGAACCCAAATTGATGATCTGAGATCAAGCCATTGGAGAAGAGGAAGGATTTCATATCTGAAGTGATGATGGATTCCATGACCTTGCTGATGATTGGGAGCAGGCTGATTGGTCTGTAGTTGCAAGGATCTGTTTTTGCACCTTTTTTGTGCAAAGCGGTGATGTTGGCAGATTTCCAAGCAGATGGCAGATGACCTTGATCAAAAGAGAGGGTGAAGAGAACAGAGAGAGGGAGTGAAGGAGCGGAAGAACAGGATTTTAGGACCCGTGGGCTGATGCCGTCAGGTCCAGTTGCAGAATCAGAGTCGAGGGTTGACAGAAACTTTGTTCTTTGTCAATTTCCGATAAAGGGAAAAGGGCATGACACCAGTGTCCAGCTTGACCTTCACCTTCAGCCTTTCAATAGATAAGTCTGGGAAGCAATTCTTGCCGGTGACAGAAGCAATAAACTAGTGATCAATAAACAACTGATAAAGACCTACATCATATTTACCTCCACCACCAAAGGTGGATGGAGGTTATGTTTCACCCCTATCTGTTTGTCTGTCCGTTTGTTTGTTTGTTTGTGAACAAAATATCTCAAAAAGTTGTGGACGGATTCTGTCGAAATTTGGAAGAGATGTAGCGTATGTGAAAAGGACGAAATGATTAGATTTTGGTGAAGATCCGGATTCGGATTCAGCTATTAGAATTTTAAAAGTGATTCTTCACCATTGGGAGATAGGGCCAAAATCGATACATAGCTGGATATCTCATGAAGTTATGGACGGATTTGGATGAAACTTGGTGGACCGGTTGAGTGTCTGACAGGGACAATTCGATTTTGGTGAAGATCTGAACATGGATTCGGATATGAGAATTTTTTTTGATGATTCTTCACCATTGAGTGATATGGCCAACCAGGTGGAGGTGTGTTCTCTACTGAGTGCCGTTATAGTCATCAGAGTGAGTGTCGATTGCGTGTACTTGTCTTCAAAGTTAAGCGCAGCACATTCTCTTGAAGAGGTTCATCTGCAGTTCCTTTGCTTAGCTGGGCATTCGTGCACCCATTTCAACTGGGTATGACTGGCCTCGACTGCTCTGCATATGTCCACCGCTTTGGTGAGGTCAAGGTCCTTTTCGTGGAGTAAACGCTCTTTTTGGCATAAATCCGACATGAGGAAAAAAAACTATACACAATTTGGCCTTCGTCCTTAACTTAGTGACACACTTGTCAAAGGGTTGACCTCTTGCTGTCGCGTTTCCCAGAAAACGGTGCCTTTCAAAGACTACTTTCGTGGATTACAATGGTCCTCGAATTTCTCACATACCGAGTCGAGTTTCTTGCTTCGCTGAACGTCAATGTGTTGCACACTTCAACCTCAGCCTCAGCCTCACCTGCGCAATGCAACAAGATAGCGACTTTCTTGCTCTCCGGTACTGACTCCGAACTGTGGATTGACACTTCCAAGAACATTTCAAACAGCTGTCTCCATCGGCACCAAGCATCACTGAGGATCGAAGCTTCCAGAGCCAGTGGCGGGTTGGTTTAAAACACTCCATCATGGGTCAATGTAAATAACCGCTGCCACCATGTAATGAGCCAGATGAAGGTTCGAGAACAACTGCTGTATTTCCGCATTCACCATGCGATCGCCATATCCAGCAGCAGTTGCAGCAGCAACAGCAAACAAAGAAATAAACAAGAAGATGTCATGCAGAGCACGATACTTGCAAAATCCACCCCCCTCCAACACAAAAAAGGTTTCCATTGATCCAGTAAATTGTCCTTTTCATCAAGATTTAAATTGACAATCCTGATCAAAGCTCGGGTTAATAAGATGAAAAGTGACGATTTTTCAGATGAAAATTGATGATTTTCGAAGTTTGACCTCGAGTTAACCCTTGCCCTTTTGACCTAAAAAAGTTTGTTTCCCAATTTAGTGACTCAATGTGCAAATGATGTTAAATTTCCTAAGTCAATTGGATAAAAATTTATGATTTTTCAGATGAAAATTGATGATTTTGGAAGTTTGACATTGAGTTGACTCTTGACCTTTTGACCTAAAAAAAAAGTTGGTTTCCCAATTGAGTGACTCAATGTGCAAATGATGTTAAATTTCCTAAGTCAATTGCATGAAAATTGATGATTTTTCAGTTGAAAATTGATGATTTTGGAAGTTTGACCTTGAGTTGACCCTTGACCTTTTGACCTAAAAAATAGTTGGTTTACCAATTAAGTGACTCAATGTGCAAATGGTGTTCAATTTTCAAGTCAATAGGATGAAAAATGGTGATTTTAGAAATTCGACCTCCAGATGACCCTACCTTTTGACCACAAAATCAATAGGCTTCTCAATTGTGACCATCTCTATAACTTGGTGACCCAAACGGTCTCTATAACATCTCTATAACTTTAGTTTCATGATGATCAGTTGAGAATTGTGACCTGTAGGCGAGTGACAAACAGACAAAGAAACAAGAAATATGTCGTGCATAGCACGATACTTGCGAAATCCATAAAATAAGTTGTTGGCCTATGATGACCTCAAAAATAATTGGTGGTTGAATTCAGTGACCTGGTATGCAAATCCTTTAAAAATTTCAAGTCAATTGGATGAATATTGAGGATTTTAGAAATCTGGCCTATGTTGACCTCAAAAATAGTTGTGGGTTGAATTAATTGACCAGATATGCAAATCCTCTTAAAATTTCAAGTCAATCGGATGAAAATTGAGGATTTTAGAAATGTGGCCCATGTTGACCTTTTGGCCTATGTTGACCTAAAACAATTGGTGGTTTAATTCAGTGACCTGATGTGCACATCCTCTTCAAATTTCAATTCAATTGAATGAAAAGTGAGGATTTTAGAAATTTGACAAAGTTGGTGACCTTTGGCCTATGTTGACCTTTTGACCCCAAAAACAACAGGCTTCTTGCTTATGACAAACTCGAACATTTGGTGAAGTTTGGTGAAGATCGGTTGAAAATTGTGACCTGTAGGCGACTGACATACAGACAGAATAACGCACAAAACCAACCAATATACTTGAAAAATCTTTGATCTTCGCAAGTTAGGCCCCAGTCACACCGGGCCTGCGACCAGGTTACGACCTAGCTGCGACCGAAAAATGTTGGAATCGCGGGCAAATCGTAGAAAGAGCGTGCGACTGGTCGCAGAGGTCATGGGTGATCGCCAGAGCAAAATCAGTCGCAGCAAGGTCGATGGTCATGTTCAAAACTTCTGACCTGCGATTCCAAATCATAAGAGGTCGCAGACAGGTCTTACATTGTCGTACCACCAGTCACGCATGGACGCACCACCAGTCGTGCATGATCGCGGGTCAAGTAGTCGCACGATTGGTCGTGCTACTGGTCCTGCTACCTGACGATTGATGGTGCCACCTGTCGTACGACCTCACGATCGGTAGTGCGACCAGTCACGACCTGCCCCAACTGGTTGCACGACCTTACGATTGGTGGTACCACCAGTCTTTCGCTCACAGCTCGCAGTCTTTAGCTCGCCAAGGCTGTGCGCGTTTACCTCAAGCACTACTACAACAACGTCGACAGTGTCCCAGGGCAGGATAACAGTATCTCGGAACTGTTGTGGGAATGTTGGAATTTTGATATTTTTTTTGAGATATCATATCATATTGTTGCGGTTTTAGAACCCACACTTGTCTAAATATGACATCATTCTTGTAAATATGACATTATTAAATGGTTAAAGGTAGCACCCCTAGTTAGTCCACAAGCAACATGTAGGCCACCATAGGACTTCAGTTATTTCATTAGTATGTCTTTTAGATAAGGCCGTGTTTCCAATAGTTGAATCTGCATTGTGTCAATCAAATAAGAAGTAGGCCCCATTCCATCCATTTGGCGACCTCCCTCTCCAAACGACACCATTACGCGCCCCTACAGTCGGTGCGTCATGGCTCTCCCAATTTGTTACGCGCCTTTGTTAGCAGCGTTCGTTGCCTTAGCGCTCGCCCCAGCCGCCATAAGCCACGAGGTTAGGCCCGAGAAAGGGGGCGGAACGCCAAGAAGAAGGTGTGGCCACGTCATCCAGCCGTCAAGGGCAGGGCCGGTAAGCCCTCACCAGCCAACCAGGGCTGAAGTAACATCACCGACAGGCGTGGCTTTTTGGCTCGCGGAGTGATCGCTGGTCGCGTTATATAAGGGCGAACGCAAAGCCCTTTGAGAGGACTGCATGAGAGAGCTCGCCTACAAGGGACTGCGAAGAGGACTCTCGCGAAGCACTCGAGTGGAAGGTTGGCATTTGAGAGGACTTGTTTGAGGCGCGCGCGTTGTAACAAGACTAATGCGCTTGACTGTCGTGATTACAAAGAACCCTTATTGGAAGCGCGCATTACAGGCCTGATGGGCGAGAGCGCATTGAGAAGAACCTTATGAGATATACGGCGCGCTGATAAAGGAGGACTTTGGAGAGAGGGCGTTTAGCACGAGCATGCAAATATTACGTAAGCAGGACACCAGCTTCCCCCCGCTATATAAAACTGTCCGGTCGCGCTCAACTACACGCGGAGCTGCCTGCCGGGTTTCGCGGTTGGAGCCGACTGGAGCCTGGACAAGCCGGTGACCATCTACAACCATCTACAATCCCCGTGTAAGTGTGTACGTTTGTCTGGGGTATTAAGAATAAGACTGTTTTAAGACTGCCCTGTGTTCTGCTTTTTCTTCTTCCTATCCTGTACATTCTTTCGTTTCCTCTTCTCCTTCTTGTACATTGTAAATAAATTACTTGTTCTTCCTGGTTTTCCTTTTATCCGATCGCATTCGTCTTTTCTTCCATTGGGTAAACGTGGCACGATAGGAACCGCTCAGAATCGGGTCCAGTCATTGTTAACGGCCCGAGTCGCGGCTCGCTTCGCTCGGCGTATCCACTAACGCTGCGGCTCGGGTGGGAGGTTATCTCCTTGCTTCACGGTCGGTGTTGGTAATTAGGTAACAGGACCAAATTGACCAGCAACCCTACCTAATACCGACCGGAAGGAACGGGGTAACTTCAGGATCACGTCGGTCAGTAACAGACAAGGGGATTAACCCCCTCTTGGTAAGGGGAAAAGGGTGACGTTTGAGATCCGTAACAATATATTATATGCTATGTGAATGATCTATTTTTGCATATCTATTTTGCAATGAAATCGTACAATAAACATGCTATTTCATGGTATGTCAGGAGAAACAGTAATAATTAGTTGTCTTTATTGTGTGTATATGGTCTGAGTAATAAATGACTGGTTTATATTACAATGGCAAAAATTATTATTTTAAATACAAATTAAATCAATACATGTATACACAAACAAAGTTCTTTGTCAAAGTAAAATCTTTAACACAATAAAGTAATGTGCAGAACTAAGCTGCCAGGCCACCGCTTCCTTCTTGGGAGGCATAGCGAATTATAGTTTCAGTTGAAAAGTTCGACAAAGTGTACTGAGAGGTAGGTGACTACTGATGCTGATGCACGATCGCGAGCCTTTAGATCTGATCGAGCGACCCATCTCACGACTGGCTGCGACTGGCTGCGATCGATCGTGCGAGTGGTCACAGGTCGCCACGATTGATCGTACTGTGGGAGCTACGCTCGCACGATAGAAACTGGATAAAATGGACGACGCCAGGAATGAAGTTGCACTGAGCTATTTATTTCCAGCTCACTCCAAAGAACTCAAAAGCACTGAATCAGCCGATCGAACGGGCGGCAATTTATAAGCAAAGTTCAACACACAAAAGCTGCGCCTCTCAGGCAGGGCGTGGTATGCAAATAGGTAAGCCATGCCTCTCAACGGGGCGTGGTATGCGAGTCAAGTGTTCGCCCGGGAAAGGCAAGTCTGGACATGTCCGGACGAGTCCGGGCAAGTAACCGCTCGCCGGTTGCATCATCGGCCGGTGCAAGGTGATTGTGTATGCTTCGGGTAACCACTACATGCAACCCCCCAGAATTAACTTGCACCGGGAGAGTCAGTTTGAGGGGGGTCTTGATGACCCGGCCGAAACGACCCCTGGTGATTTGTGTCGGGGTGGTAGGTGGCGTGGCGGTGGATGGTCGGGCGGGGGGCTTGGTTGATGGGGGACGGCCCCGCCGTGGAGGAAGGGCCAACCGTGGAGGTTGGTTGAGGTCCAAATGGGCCGGTTTGAGGCGGTCCACGGAGATGTGGTCTGGTTTGCAGCCGATGTCCACGATGAACGACTTGTCGTCCCTCTCCAGGACCCGGAAAGGTCCATCGTACGGCGGCCGGAGCGGTCCCCGGTGTGCATCATTGCGGATAAAAACGTACTCCGCAGTGCGAAGTGCTGGGGGGACGTGGGGTTGGGGGCAGCCGTGATGGGACGTGGGCACGGGGGCAAATCTCCTGGCGGCCTCCTGGAGGACTGAGCGTTGGCGAGCCAAGGGGCCGGTGGCGTCAGGGATGAACTCGCCCGGCATGCGCAGTGGCTGGCCATAGACCAGCTCGGCGGTGGAAGCCTGGAGGTCCTCTTTAGGGGCCGTTTGGAGGCCCAATAGGACCCACGGGAGCCTGTCGGCCCAACTGTCGTCCTGGAGGCTGGCCCTGAGAGCGGCCTTCATTGAGCGGTGGAACCGCTCGCACAAGCCGTTGGCTTGGGGGTGGTAGGCCGTGGTGTGGTGAAGCTTGACCCCCAAGGCCTGGGCGACCGCGCCCCAAAGCTCGGAGGTGAATTGCGGGCTTCTGTCGGAGGAGATGTCCGAGAGGGCGCTGAAACGGGCAATCCAGGTGCCAATGAAGGCCTGCGCCACGTCGGCGGATGTTGTTGATGCCAGCGGGACGGCCTCCGGCCACCTGGTGGTCCTGTCCACCATCGTGAGGAGGTGGGTGAAGCCCCGCGAGGAGGGAAGGGGTCCCACCAGGTCCACATTGACGTGGTCGAAGCGCCGCGCGGGCACGTCGAATGGTGCCAACGGGGCCTGGGTGTGCCGGTGGACCTTCGCGCACTGGCAGGCGACACAGGCATTGGCCCAGTCGCGGACGTCTTTACGGAGCCCGTGCCAGACGAATTTTGCTGCCACGAGCTTCTGCGATGCTTTCTGACCCAGGTGGGAAAGGCCGTGGAGGGCGTCAAAAATGTGCCGCTGCCATCCGGTGGGCACGATGGGGCGAGGTTGGCCCAGGGAAACGTTGCACAGGAGAACTGTGCCTGTGTCCTCGAATAGAAGGGGACGTCAGCCAACCGCAGGCCGGTGTCCGCTGTCTAGAGGGCTTGCACTGTGGGGTCGGCGGTCTGGTCGGCCGCCATGTGGGCGAAGTCCACACCGAGGTGGACGGCGTTCGCGCCGGACCGGGAGAGGCAATCGGCCACAGCGTTGTCCTTGCCCGCGATGTGCAGGATGTCCGTCATAAATTCGGACACGGCGGACAGGTGGCGCTGCTGGTGGGCCGACCACGGCTCCGTAACCTTGGCCATGGCGAAGACCAGGGGTTTGTGGTGCACAAACGCCGTGAACGGGCGGCCCTCTAAAAGATGGAGGAAGTGGCGAACGGCCAGGTAAAGGCTGAGGAGCTCGCGGTCGAAAGCGCTATACTTGCGCTCGTTATGGCAAAGCTGCCGGCTGAAGAAGGCCAGCGGTTGCCAAGCCCCGTTCACCCACTGTTCATGCACGGCGCCCACCGCGTAGTCAGAAGCGTTCGTGATGAGGGTGATGGGTGCGTCGAGCACCGGGTGCACCAGCATGGTCGCGTTGGCGAGGGCCAGCTTAGCGCCCGTGAACGCCTCGTCCATTTCTTTGGTCCAGGCGACGTCATGCTTGGCCGGCTTGCCCCGGAGGGCTTCGTACAGGGGGCGCATGAGTTGGGCGGCGCGAGGCACGAACCGGTGGTAGAAATTTACCATCCCCAAAAATTCCTGCAGGGCCTTGATGGAGCGGGGCCGCGGGAAACCTGTGACTGCCTCCACCTTGGTCGGCAGCGGAACGGCCCCGCGCTTCGTGATGCGGTGCCCCAAGAAGTCGACGGCCGTTACGCCAAACTGGCATTTCGCCGGGTTGATGATGAGGCTATGCTGGCCGAGGCGCTCAAAAAGCGTGCGCAGGTGGATGAGGTGCTCCGCCCGGGAAGTGCTGGCGACGAGAATGTCGTCCAAGTAGATGAAAAGGAAGGTGAGGTCGCGCAGCACGCTGTGCATCAGCCGCTGGAAGGCCTGGGCCACGTTCTTAAGGCCGAACGGCATGCGAAGGAACTCGAAGAGGCCAAAAGGTGTAATTACCGCCGTGTTCGGCACGTCGGCCGGACGGGTACCTGGTGGTAGCCCCGAATGAGGTCGACCTTGGAAAAGATCACCCGCCCCGCCAAACGGGCGGAAAAGTCCTGTATATGTGGTATCGGGTACCGGTCGGGGGTGGTGGTGTCGTTGAGGCGGCGGTAATCGCCGCATGGTCGCCATCCGCCACCCGGTTTGGGCACAATGTGCAGGGGTGAGGCCCACGCGCTATTCGAGCGCCGCACAATGCCCAATCGCTCCAATGCATCGAATTCCGCCTTCGCCACGGCGAGTTTGGCCGGGTCGAGGCGGTGAGCCCTGGCATAGACCGGTGGACCTGTGGTCGGGATGTGGTGTTCGACGCCGTGCTTGACGGCGATGGCCGAAAACGTCAGCTGCGTGAGGGCGGGAAACTCGGCGAGTAGGCGGGTGAAATCGTCCGCGGCCGGGAGCGCGCAGGCTAGCTTGGTCGGAGCGGAGCCGCTCAATGAGCAAGCGAGCGAGCTGAAGGACTCCGCGTTGATGAGCCGACGCCGTTTGACGTCGACCAAAAGCCCATGCGCGCAAAGAAAATCTGCACCCAGCAAGGCCATGGGCAGTTTGGGCACGTTCGCCGTGATGAGGTCCCACCTGAAGCGCTGGCCCCCGAAGCAGAATGCGACGCTGCGCGAACCGAAGGTGCGGATGGAGGAGCCGTTTGCGGCGACCAAAGCGGGGCCGCAAAGCGCGGCCTGTTTGTCCTGCACCGGGGTGGGTATCATGCTCAGCTGAGCTCCGGTGTCGCACAAAAAACGCCGCCCGGACGCTGTATCTGTAATAAACAGAAGGCTGCCAGAATGGCCGACACTCATAGCAGGCAGGGAGCGCCGGCCTGGTCGTTTCCCGACCTGCCGAAAGTTCACGGTGGGCGGCACGTTCTGGCCTTCTGCCCGAACCTGGCGTGGTAGTAGCACATGGTCCGCTCTGGTGGAGGCTACGGCGGTCGCGTCGGGTTCGGTCGACGGGGCGTCGCAGCGGCCGCTGCCGCCAGTGGCGCTGACTCAGCCGGTGGTGGCGCCGGTCGTGGCGCGGGCGTTGCTTCGGTCGGCCCAGGGTTCCAGGCGGCCGCTCCGACGTGTCGCCTGGCCGGGAAAAATTTATCGGCCTTCTTGGCCAGGGCACGAGGGTCAGTGATGGGCGAGTTAGCCAAAGCTAACCGTACCTGCCCGGGTAGCTGCCGGAAGAACAGCTCGCGGAAGAGGAAATCCGGGCTGTGGTCGCCAAGTAGAGCCAGCATGTGGTCCATGCGCTCGGATGGACGGGCCTCACCCAGGTCCGGGAGGTCGAGCAGCCGTCGCGCGCGTTCGGTCTCCGTGAGTCCAAACGCACCGAGGAGTAGGCCTTTGAGCGCGCCGTATTTGTCGGCGTTCGGCGGGTTCTGTAGGAAGCTCAGGACCCGGGCAGCAGTGGAGGCGTTGAGCGTGGAGACCACATGGTGGTAGCGTGTCGTGTCCTCTGTAATGTTCCGCACGGCGAATTGAGAATCCGCTTGGGCGAACCAGACGGCCGCGTGCAATTCCCAAAAGCCAGGGAGCTTCAAAGCTACAGATGACTCCATCGCCATGTTCTTGAAAAGGGGTCACCAATTGTGGGAGCTACGCTCGCACGATAGAAACCGGACAAAATGGACGATGCCAGGAATGAAGTTGCACTGAGCTATTTATTTCCAGCTCACCCCAAAGAACTCAAAAGCACTGAATCAGCCGATCGAACGGGCGGCAATTTATAAGCAAAGTTCAACACACAAAAGCTACGCCTCTCAGGCGGGGCATTGTATGCAAATAGGTAAGCCACGCCTCTCAACGGAGCGTGGTATGCAAGTCAAGTGTTCGCCCAGGAAAGGCAAGTCTGGACATGTCCGGGCGAGTCCGGGCAAGTAACCGCTCGCCGGTTGCGTCATCGGCCGGTGCAAGGTGATTGTGTATGCTTCCGGTAACCGCTACAGTACGATCGGTCGCTGATCGCCACCACTAGTCGCACGATTACCTATGATTGATATTGCGATCGATCTTCTCCAATGGTTGGTGATCGCACGACCACGCGTACCACCAATCGTACGATGACTTACCACCAGTCTTAAGAGCAATCACAGTATGCGATCGCAAATGGAGATCATAGCAAACATTGCCGATTGGTCGTATCTCGGCCAAATTGCCACCAATCGCACGATCCAGAAAACGTACGATCCAGTGTGACTGAGGCTTTACAAGCACAATTTTTAACAAGTTTCCTCCTCCCCCCCCCAAAGCCCTCTCCCTCTCACAGATCTCCCGATGTCCCTGCTCTCAAATGTACTTGTGTGCTTCCCTCTCTCTCCCCATCTCATCTCCCGCTCCCTTTATCTTATGTTTTATGTGTCAGGTTGTCTTTTTGTGATTAATGTTAGCTCTTACACGAGCCTCGATCTTGTATACAAAAAACAAACAAAAAACAACAACAACAACAACAACAATAACACCAACACCAACAACAACAACTCCTCATAACACGTTTTGTGTTATACAAGGCGCATCTCAACCGATATCTCTCCTTGCCATTTCTAATTGGCTTAAAATTGCCGTTACTCTGAAAAGCATGGTTGCTGTGGTATGATGATGACTGGTAAGGATGATGACATTTTATGCGATGGTATACCAATCTCAAATGTTTCATCTTTTTTTCAGTGTGTACCAAAGGTTTCATGCTTAATACATGTGATATCAAAAAGTGAACAATCTTTACCTCAACCGATGGACTATTGTTGGGGGCGTCCAAACCTTGGCTAATGTGCGTTCGTCCTATGTAAACGCATTGGTAAATTATCGGTTATGACGTGTTTGTAGGAAGGAAGAATGTAGAGATCGTTTTAGCAGATCAAATTTCTTAATTGTTAATGAAAAGGCCTTTCAAGGTTCGAATGCATTCCAAACACCTTTTAATCTGAGGTAAAGGAACGAACATACGGCTCGAGGAAAGGCGCGAGCTGAGGAAACGAGGAAGGAGGAAAGAATGAACAAACGGATCGATGAAAGGCGCATCTGAGGTAAAGAGGAAGGAGGAAAGAACGAACAAACGACTCGAGCCTCGAGGAAAGGCGCATCTGAGGTAAAGAGGAAAGAGGAAAGAACGAACAAACGACTCGAGGAAAGGCGCATCTGAGGTAAAGAGGAAGGAGGAAAGAACGAGCAAACGACTCGAGGAAAGGCGCATCTGAGGTAAAGAGGAAGGAGGAAAGAACGAAC